>NW_011889139.1:1843434-1845031 GCF_000151845.1 Pteropus vampyrus
ATCGTCTTTCTCCGAAGCCCGTGCTGTGTCTATAGCCCAGAGTAGGAGCCAGGTACATTTCTTGACATTGAATAAATGAAGTCCAGCCAATACATGCCAATCAAGTGTCTACCATGTGCAGGGCACTGGGGCTTGGGATAGAACACAGGATTTACAAGGATAATAACAAACAATAGCTAGCATGCATTAAGTTGCTCATGTACTATGTGCCGGGC
Source organism: Pteropus vampyrus (assembly GCF_000151845.1). Classification (NCBI taxonomy): domain Eukaryota; kingdom Metazoa; phylum Chordata; class Mammalia; order Chiroptera; family Pteropodidae; genus Pteropus; species Pteropus vampyrus. The sequence goes on from NW_011889139.1 coordinate 1,843,650, forward strand.
ATTGTGCTATGTGTTTTACAGGTGTCATCTCACTTATTCCTCATGATAGCCCTGTATGTATGAGATAACTACATTGCGCCCCATAGCCCAATAGGTGAATTTTCCAAAGTCACACTGGAGCCAATATTTGAACGTTGGCTTAATTCCAACACATTTCCCTCTCCTCACACGAAGGCATTGGTCTTGCCAAGCTTGCTCAAGGCCACCTTGCAGAAACCCTGGCACCCCAGCCCTCTCAACTGCTACCTCTCCTCCCTTGGAGCCAGCCTGTCCAAGAAACTCATTTCATCCTTCCTCCCTCTTCTTTTTTACCTCTGCCTCTACAGCCTGGGTACTTGCATTTCTCCCTGGCTGGCCCCCTCCCCGCAAAGAGAGAAAAAATGGAGAGAAAATGGATCTTTAAAGATACATGTATCCATCACTATTATTTACATTCTAATGCTCGTCTGTGGCTCAGCTCCACTGGGGGAAATGTAAATCAGGTGGACACTGTTCTGAAAGCCCTAAAGAGCTTGGCTCCCCCAAATTAGAATAGAAAATGCTCTTTAAAATGCACCTTTAATATGTAAAAGCCTGCCGACCTGGGCTCTAAATAAACCAAACTTGAACCAGATGCGAAATAGAGTAGATGAAGGACAGGTGCATAGAGGGTCCCAGGCTGGGGAATGAGACCTAAACAGCTATTTATATTAATGCAAAGAAAGTTCAACATTCTTCTCCTTGATATATGCTGCAGTGGGAGGTGGTTTTTGTCCCACCAGCGAGAATAAAACCTACAGCTCATGATGGGCAGGGTCACATGTGCGAGATAAAAAGCTCTGGGTGTAATATATGTCTCTACTGCGTATTCTCAGCAGGCTTTGCGTTAGATCTGTGGATGACAACAAGAAAACACTTATTCAAGGTTAGATTCTGCTTGCCATGTTCCCAATCACAGCTCCCTGTCCCTAAGGAAATGTGGCTGCCTGAGCTCCTGGAGCACCTGCCTTGGTTCTGAGCCAGCAGGTGGGCCCTGCTTGGGGCTGGAAGTCTTTTGGGGTTGCTGGCTCTGGTCAGGGAATGTCTGCATGTGCCAGCTGGGGGTGGGGGGGTGGTGAGATGTTGGGAGAATGTGTGTCCTTCCCACTAGAGACACCTCCGACTGTTTATAGACTCACTGCAGACAAGCTCACAGCTGCCTGGGCAGTTTATAAAGCAGGCATATATGACTGGGGCAGGAGGTGTGCTTTCCCAGGTGTGTTATATGAAGTCCTGGCCTCTTCTTTGTGTATAAGTCAGAATTCACTTATTCACTCATTAGTTTCAAGCAGGCAACATTCATTGATTCAACAGAGTATTATTGAGAAACTGCAGGACCATAAGGGGCGGTAGTAGAAAGTTGA
>NW_011889139.1:1846391-1871218 GCF_000151845.1 Pteropus vampyrus
GCTAGTTCTGAGAGAAGAGAGAAACTGAAAAAAGATTGAGAAGGAGAGGAACCTCAGACCCCATGGTGGGTGTGAACTAGAGTTGGTTACAGTGGTTGGCTGCTGGGCAAGCAAGTCTTTTTGTTCCTGGCTTCTGGTTTGGTATGGGCGTTAGTTTACTTTTTTGTAATGTTCCTCCCAGTTCTAAACCTTGGGGAGCCTAAGATTTCACAGGAGCCTTTTGATCACCAGGAGTGGGGAGGGGATGCTGACAGTATAGAGAAAGGGGAAGAGGCCTAGACATAAGTCTGTCATTCTCTACCCAGAATTTCAGCAAACCTTGGAGAAGAGTAATATTGTGCTGATGGGCCTGCCATTCCAGGCTCCACATCAAGATCTTCTAGTTGATCTTGATTCGTAAGTTAGAAACCTCTGGTTGGCAGAAAAGGAAGTCTTGAGTGGAAGATGTAAGGGTAGGGCTGGTTTTAGAAGGCCTGAACACAAAGCCCTAATTCCCTTAAGTCCTGAGGTTGGTGGCTACAGGCTTGGAAGGGCAACAATTGGGGGTATGGGGTGCTTGGGTGGTGCAGAGACAGGCAGCAGGGTTCACCAAACTCCCTTAGGTTCCAAGGGGTCCTGGCAGATGAGCCAATGCCTTTTCAGGGGCATTTTGTCAGCAAGGCAAACACAATAGCCCTTTGCACTGCCTCCCACTTCCCTTTCCCTCAGAGGAGGTCAGGGGGTGGGAGTGTGGTTATAACCCCTGCCCCTCATTCCCTCAAACACCTCCAGATTGCTTCAGGGTTTGGCTTCCAAGGAGTTTAACTGATACCACAAATCATAGAGGTGGCAAGTCAGGCTAGGTGGCCTCTGAGGTCCTTTACAACATGGACAGGAATCAAGGGGCCAAGAGCTGGGTCCTACGGGAGGGTGGGATGACGGGGGAAGCCGCCCTGTGGGTTCAGCCTGCTCCTGAGGAATCATGGGAAGGGCTGGGAGGGGCTGGGAGAAAGAAAGGAAAAGTAAAAGGGAAGAAGAAACAAACAAGAAGAGAAAGTGAGAAGAGGAAGAAAGAAAGCTGGAGCCATGCAGCACTCTGGGGCCCTAGGAGCCAAAGTTGGGGCTCCCTGGCGCCTGGAGGGGAGCCCAGGCAGGCTGGCTGTCCCGCAATAAAGAAGAGCACAGTAGGCTGCTATGAAGATCTATTGGGCCCCGCAGTGCCATTGTCTTCAGAAGGAATTAAAAACAAATTGCTGAGGGCCAGCACATAATTTAAAGACTCACGGCAATTTTATGACTTGCTAATGTTCCTAATTACATGCCCGTGAAAGGCTTAATTAATTGGGGGATGTAGCAAAAAGTGGAGCCTGTGTTTGTTATCGTGGTTCCACTGCATTGATTTTAGTGCCTATGGAGAATTTAGGGCCTCTTTATTTGCACAAAGAAAATGCAAGTCTCTCGAAAAAATGCACATTAAGATCAACCCCTCGCTGCTATCTAATATACTTTCCTCTACTTAACCAAAGCGCTTGTAATCATATTTTGTAAATGTTGGTGCCGTTAATTGCATTGTGAGGGAAAATAGGTTCCGCTTGGCTGGTTGTGGAGAATTTTATAAAGTTCGCTCTCTGCACCCCATTCCAGAGGACTCTTCCTAAGGAACTTGTGAAGAAGTTGGGACACCCAGTTAGGGTAGTCGGCTCGGCTGCTCTGAGTTTCCCTGCTTCTGTCAGAAGATCAGCTGTCACCACCTCTTGCTCTCAGGGCCCTGGTCACGAGCAGAGGGAAACTGGGCCCAGGTGGGACTGGGAGTGAGGGCAGTGGGCACAGAGGAAGGCCACATGCGGTCATTCCTCTCAAGAGCACTGACGTATAGACTCGGTTCTGGTTTGGGCCCAGCCATTTCTTCCCTGGGAGACCTTAAATAAGGCAGTTTCACGGGGCCTCAGTTTCTTTATCTGTGAAATGGAAGTAATGATCACTTCTCTGCTGACATCATCAAACAAGAGAATGGAGACAAAAGAGGCCCAGAGTGAAGGCTCGTGGTTATTGCCATTTACCGCTGTCTCCTCTCTTCCTTCCTCAGTGGACAGCAGCGAAGTTCTCCTTCCAGCTGGAGGCTCTCTGTCTTTTATAGGGAGAGGCACAAGGTTCACTGGGAGATGCAGTGGGTCCTGAGAGAGAGGGGCGGAGCAGCTCATATCACCTCTTCTAGGAAATCATTCCTGACACTTCCCTGCCTGAGAACAGGCACCCAGTCTTCCCCTGTGCTCCCAGAATCTTTCCCACAGGTTGTCACTATTTATTGCAAACTCCTTAAGGGCAGAAATTGGGCTTCTCAGCTCTCCATCCCCAGTGGTTAGGTAGCATTGCTATGGTTACTCCTGGCACACAGAAAACACTCAAGAGCATTTTACTGAATGAATAAGCCAATGAATTAAGGCACTAATTTGGGCAATGGGGCTTGGTCAGAGTGGGCTATCCCGGCTCAGCTCCTAAATTCTGCCTCTGGCCGAGTTCACCGATCAACAGCTGCTTCTCATACAGCTCCCCCTTCCAATCTCATGTACTTACTTCCCCACATACTCCTCTGGGGCTCCTCTCTGCTGTAGAGGGTCTTCTTCTAGAGATGATTAGAGTGGGAATATTAGGCTCTAACACGGAGTCTGTCACTATCCTTCCCCTACTTGGTGTCTAAAGTGGTCTTTTAAAAAAATGCAAATTACATCATGTCAAGCTCCTGCTTAAAGCTCTGAGGGCTTCCCATTGCATTTAAAATAAAAGCCCTACTGCCATTTGCAACAACATGGATGGACTTTGAGACAATCATGCTAAGCAAAATAAGCCAGACAGAAAAAGTTGAAAAACCACATGGTATCACTTATATGTGGGATATAAACCTAAAAGCAACAAACAAACAGTACAAACAAACAGAGACTCATGGACATGGACAATGGACTAGTGGTTACCAGAGGGTAAGGGGGAGAGGGAGGGGGAGAGAAGAGGTAGATGGGATAAAAGGGGTCAAATATGTGGTGACAGAAAGAAATCTAATTATGAGTGGTGAACACACAATGCAATACACACACACACACACACACACACACACACACACATGCCCTACTGTTGAATTGTACACCTGAAACTTACTGGATTTTGTTAACCAATGTCACCATACGAAAATTTTTTTTTTTAATAAAATAAAAGCCAGACTTCTCACCAGGACCTAAAGGGCCCATCACCAAGATCCTGGGCCCCTTCTTATCTCTCACATCTCATGCCCTCAAGATCATTCCAGCCAGCACACTGGCCCTTGTCCACTCCTAAAGGGGCCAAGTTCAGTCCTGCCTCTGGGCCTTTGCATTTGCTATTTCTTCTGCCTGGGATGCATTTCTCCATCATCTTTGCATGGCTGGTTCCTTCACCTCATTCAAGTCTTATCGCAATAGTCTTTTCCTCACAAGCTCTTCCCTGACCACCAATCCAATGTTGCCTTCTTTAGTCATACTTAATTCCCTTTTATATCACTTTAATCATGTCAAATATATACATTTTGTGGTTCTCCGTTTGATAATTCCATGAGATGAAGTTCACAGGGAACTAACTATATCTGGTGCTCACTGTCTTGGCAGACTCTCACTCACAGCTGCTTCTTTCCTTGTTTGATGTGTAGTTTGGAATGTGGACTCCTGCTTAAAGAGCTTTATTTATGAGAATGCTGAGATGCCTGGGTTGGACGTATGTCCCTTCAGAGAGGATGTGACTTTGTCTCCACCCTAAAGCTGATTCCAACTTAGGATAATTGTAATTCACTTATTGCCTTGGGTTTTCCCGCTCTTCATGAGTGAGCAGTGGAGAGTTGAGTCTCACCCCATATGAAGGCAGGCCTGCAGTTATGGAATTCTCAGGAGAGACTTTTTCATTTTCACTCAGAGTCCAGATGAAGAGAGGAACAGTCGTTTCTCTGTTGATTCTCTGTTGATCTTTGAGTAGGAAAAAATTCTCCCCCATTGTTTATCCTGTTACTGAGGGTGTAGCCCTTCAAGAGTCTTGGCTTTATGGGTGTCTGTAGGAGATGAGTGTCTCAATCCCATCTCCCCACCTCATCTCCTGTCCTTCTTAAGTCCTTCACCACTCCAAGTTCCATGTTGCTTGAATCAGCAGTAGAAGCTTCAGGTTTCTGGATTCTTCTTTGGTTTTGACCCCTGATGATTTCTTCAATTTTTGGCCACCTCAGCTATACTTATAATGGGACGTCTGTATATTTTACCCAGTATTTCTAGGTGGTTTGTGTTGAAAGGTTTTTTGTTTGTTTGTTTGTTTTTGGCAGGGTATGTAATTCATTACACTGCAAGGAATGAAAGTCCCTCAGGCACTCTCAATTATATTCCCCATGTTTATTGTCTTCCCAGCACCTGTCATTACTTGAAATGACAATAATCAATTGTTTACTTGTTTACATGCCTGTACCAACTAGAATGTAAGTTCCACTAGGGCAGGTACCTTGTCCACCTGGCTCACTGCTGTCCTCAGCACCTGGAACAGTGCCTGGGTCCTATGAGAAGCATCTGTTGTGAGAGAGCCTGGGTTCAGATCCCTGCTTGGCAACCTGGAAGAGTAACCCCCGCCCCTCCAGCCTCAGTTTCCTCATTAATACAATGGGAGTAGTAGTAATTTTTACCTTACAGGGGAGTTTGTAAAGATTAAACGAGATATTTGTCAATAACCCACTTGAATCACTGCTGGACACTCAGTAAATGATAGTTACTATGACTGATGACTTCTGGGTCCCGTGTTGCCCTGTCCCACCCACCTCCCACGAAGCCTCAGCTCTTCTTGCCCCCTGGGTTCTGCCAATTGGAAATCAAGGCTCTATCCTTCCCTTCTCTGTCCAGGAGCTGAGTAGCCCTCTCTGACCTCACAACCACAAGGGACAAAGCTGGCCGCCAACACCCGGCAGGAGCCAGTGTTGCTCAGTCCCTCCTCCCTGCCTCTAAAAAAGGCCTTAGGCCTGGTGGAGGTGAGAGGTGGGGGAGGAAAGAAAGGCTCTCCTATGTGTAAAGAGGTGTGGGAAGAAAGCCCAGGAAGAGGGACCTGAGTGGGAGACTGGGGAGTGGGCAGAGGATGATACCGCAGAGTGCTTAACTGCATCCTGACTCCATCACTTACCCTGCTGGTGTTGGATAAGATACTTAATGCCTCTGTGCCTCAGTTTCTCCATTTATAATATGGGATAATAGTGCCTACTTCATAGAGTTGTTGTGAAAATAAGTAAGTTAAAAATGTAAAGTGCTTAGAAGCGGGCCTGAGATTTATGTGTTGATTTTTTTATATTTAATTCATTTGCCATTGAGTTTCAAGCACCTTGCACAGTGCCTAGCACATAGTAAGTACTCAATAAATGTTTCTTGAATGGATGGATGGATGGATAGACTAGTCTGAGGGGAAGTGTGTACAGTGGACACCTCAGATGTGCCTGTAAGTTTTGCTGATAATCTTAACAGAATTTAGATAGAGCTTGCCACATCACTGAATCCTACAATGCCGGGACAGGAGGTTTCCTGAGAGATCATCTCAGCCAGGTGTGGGTACCGCAATCCCCAGGGGCTTTTTCAAATGCCTGCCCTCCCTTCCCTTATGGAGAGAGGCTCTGGTCACCTTGGCTGGGTGTGGAGGTGGAAAGTGTTGTTTCTGACATCTCTGCCTACTTAACTGTACCTGATCTAATCCACTAATCACATATTGTAAATAAGGAAACTGAGGCTGAGAGAGAGACAGCACTTGTGCAAGATCACGCAGGAGTTGTGAGAGTTGGAACCCAAGCTCAGATCTCCTAAGTCTTGGTCAGGTACCCTATAGACAGTTTGCTTCCCTGTGCCCTCCCCACTGGCTGAAGCAACTCAACTATTTGAAGTTTTTTCTCTTTTAATAGAAGGTGGCCTCTAGGAGGGTTAGGGGGAGAATGGGTAAAAAAGGTGAAAGGATTAAGATGTGCAACTTGCCAGTTATAAAAACAAGTCATGAGTATGTAAAGTATAACATAGGGAATATAGTCAATAATATTGTAATAACTATGTATGATGTCAGATGGGTACTAGACTTATCAGGGTGATCAATGCGTAAGTTATATAAATGTCTAATCAATATGTTGTACACCTAAAACTAATCTAATATTGTATGTTAACTGTAATTAAGAAATTAAAACATATTTTTAAAAACTTTTTAAGAAAGAAAGGAGCTTCTATAATAAGGATACTTGAGGAACCCACAGGCAGGAATGCAGCCAGCCTGGGGATGGGGAGGCTGGGACCAGGCCTAGGAGGCATCAGAATCTTCTCTCCATATCTATGCCCTCTTAAATTATCCTTCACCATTCAGAGCCTCCCATCTCCATTCTTATTTTTTAAATTATCTTTTTTATTATGAAATATTTCTCCCACAGAGAAAACTATAAATAATATAATGAACAGCCATGTATCTTCCACCCAGCTTTGTTAAATCTTAACGTTTTGCCATATTTGCTTCAGATTTATTTTTTAAAGAAACATAACATTATACAACAGATACAACGGAAATTCCCCGTCTGTTCCTCCTGAATCTCATTCCTCCCTCCCTCCCCAGAGGTAACCATCCTCCTGAATTTAGGGTCTATTCTTTCCACACAAGTTTTCATTACAGATGATACAGAAGCACCACATTGTATGGATTTGCATGCTTCTAAACTCTATACAAAGCGCATCCAGTATGTAAACTTCCACACCTGGGGTGTTTTGTTTTGTATGTTTTTGGTTTTAGCCTTGTTGTGATACGTCACTCTGTACCACATTCACTAAATGACAACATCTGCCTTGATTTATCCTTCATTTATAGATAGGCTGTGATAAGCACCCTGTATATATCCTTTTGTACACAAGTGCAAGGGTTCCTCTGGGATACAGAACTAGGAATGGAATTGCTGGATGACAGGTCTATCATTTTTCTGTTGCTGCACCATAAACCATCTCAAAACTTAGTAGCTTTAAACAACATCCCTTTTATTTGCTCACAATTCTGTGGATTAGGAATTCAAGCCAGGCATAGTGGCAACAGCTTATCTCTTTCCCACAATGTCTGGGGTCTTAGCCTGGGCAGCTTGAACATCTGGGACAGTTCAACTGAACCCCTGCTTGCCTCATTCATGCTAACAAACCCAAAGCAAGTCACATGGCCAGGCCTATAGTTCAGGGAGGGTGTGGATACTGAGAGGTGTGGTTCACTGGGGACAGGTGATATAGTAGTCTACCATAATAGGGTGTAGCATCATTGAGTTTATGAGATATTGTCAAATGGCTGTCCAAAGATAGTATCAATTTATAATCTCCTAACCCTGATATATCCCCCTCTCAAGTGTCCAGGCTGTCCTACATCCATACCAATACAATAAGTCCTTACTTAACATCATTGACAGATTCTTGAAAACTGTGACTTTAAGTGAAACAATGTCTGATGAATTTTACCATAGGCTAATTGATATAAACAAGAGTTAAGTGCCTACAGCATATTTCTGGCCACAAAAACATCACTAAACTTCTAACTAAAGACTGAAAATACTTCTAATTTTAAACACTGAAATAAACTTGAGCTATACATACAATTAAGAAAGATGAAGAAAAACAAGTAAAATACTTATTTTCCAACCCACTTATTTCAGTTCCGGGTTGAGGGTGGCCAGAGCCTATTCCAGCAGCTCAGGATGTGAGGTAGGGACCCATCCTGGACAGGAGGCCCTTGCATCTCAAGACACGCTCACGCACACCCACACTCACTCAGACCGGGACAATTCAGACACGCCAATTCACCTCATGTGCACATCGTGGGAATGTGGGAGGAAACTGGAGTCCCGGGAGAAAACTCACGCAGACATGGGGAGAATGCGCAAACTCCACACAGCGGCCCTGGTGGGGAAAAGATTTCTTTTTTCTTATCAATATTATAAGGAAATGATGTCGAAAGAAACTATATTATTTAAGGACCTGCCGTACACGCGTAACGGCAGACTTTTAATTTTTGCCAATCTAATGGATGTGAAATGATGTCACATTATTGATTCATTGTATTGTCTTGATTACTAGTGGGTTGATTCTTTTCCCCCCAACTTTGTTGAGATATAATTGACATACAACATTGTGTAAGTTTAAGGTATACAAAATGTCATTTTTTCCTGTTTATTGATCATTTATCTGGGTTTCCTCTTCTGTGAATTGCCTATTCCTATCTTTTGCCCATCTTTCTGTCAAGTTATTTTTCTTTGTCATATTAACTTGTAGTTGCTTGTGTTTTCTGGATCCCCAGTTCTTAAATGTTTAACCTAAGTGTGGAGGGAATATCTCTCACTCTCAAACCCCTGGAATAGAAGGCTATTACTGACGGTCCTGAGGCTAGAAACTTAGGTAGGGAGTTTGGGACACTGAAGTTCCTTGGGCTATGACTCTAAATGATCTCAGCATCTGTGCTGCCCTGCCAGATGTCTCTGCCAGAGTTAGGGTACAGATGGAGAGACCAGGGGCTCCTCATCACTGTTCAATTCTCACATGGCCCACAGCCATTGGCCTTCCCTTCATGCTTCCTCCTTCCCTTCCCATCGCTTCAGATGGATCTCCTCCATCAGCACACAAGGCCACCACAGCCCCCAGGGGAAACACAGACAATGGTCAGAGTGTGACAAGGTGAAAGAGCCTGCTGGGAGGACCAGGAAACTTTTGTGTTCTGCTGAGCCTGTATGCGCCCTGTGCATCGGACACTGATCCTGAGTATACCCGGCACTCCCCGCCTCTGTGCCTTTGCCTGTGCTATTCCCACTGCCTCCATGCTCCACCCGAATGTCCCCTCCATTAAACCTTCCTTCAGGTCCCTCCTGTCCCATACTGGATGCAATCAATCACTCTTCTGACAGGCCATAAAATTTTCTTTTTGTACCATTTCTAACCTTTTATAGACCCTAACTGAATTCTAGACAGGACAAGATTACAGACTTAGTGGTTTAGGGTACCCTTAAAACAAAAGCCAAAAGTTCAGCATTGATAAACTTAACCAGAATTTTACAAGCAAAAGATCTAGAAAGAAGTGATATTAATTTAGCATATAGCTCTGAGCTGTCCAATTTGACAGCCAGTAGCAACATGAGGCTACTTCAGCGTACATTTAGATTAATTTAAATTAAAAGTTCATCTCCTCAGTCACACTAGCCACGTTTCAAGTGCTCACTAGCCACATGTGGCCACTGTTTACCATACTGAACAGTGTAAATATAGGTCATTTCCAACATTGCAAGAAGTCTACTGGACAGTACTGACTTGTGTTAGTCCTGTGTTTTACAGCTTAATGTTGTTTCTCTTCTAAAACACTTGTGCCAGGGGAGAAACAAAATATTTTCATTATTTAGGCTTCCAAAGGCTTGCCCAATCTCAACTTAGCCACTAATTTGCTGTGTGACCTTGAGAAAGGCCACTCTCTCTGAGCCTCAGCTTGCTCACCTATAAAATGAGGGAGCTGATGTAGAAGGCCCTTCCATCTCTGATCCAGTCTGGTTCCACCTCGGGTAACAGTTAGTTGTGTCCTGGCAGGAAGAGCAGAGGGAGGGTGAGTGGGGGAAGGAGGAGGAGGAGGAGGAGGAAGAGGAGATCATTAATGGCTCCCAGATTCTTGCCTTTGATCAGGTAGTCTGGAATGAGGTGAGGGGCCAGGAGATGGGGTGGTGGGAGGAAGAGAGGAAGCAGAGGGCCAGGTGAGGGGTCAGGTAAGATGCAGCTGCCTGAGCTTGTATGGTGGGGCGGGGGGTGTCTTCCACCCTTTTTTTCTCCACCTGGGAAAGAGCTGAGACCCTGCCCAGGGGCCTACCCCTCCCACCCCCTCCATTATTCTAAGGGGAGTTCAGTGGAGAGACTGGGTATCCACTCTTTACCCTACCGCCTGCTCTCCAGTCCTAGCTGCCACACAACAAATACAAATGCAAAGTGAGAGCTGATGTGCTTGGAGAAGAAGGAAAATTGGGCTCCCTGGTGGAGCCCTGGATGATGTTCCATCTGCCTGTGCAGGTCGGGGAGAGAGGGAGGGGCCCATTGAAATGAGGGCACTTTGAAATAAGGAAGGGACAGCCTTTTATGAGTCGTGGGCTTTGGAGACTGAAGCATAAAACCGGGTTTGTGACCAGGAATTGGAAATTATCTTCATCTTTGGGGTGAGGATAGGACTTTCCAATAGAGAGACAGCCCTGGAGTTGCAATCAGGTTTCCAATCCTAACTCCTTGGATAAGTTCTTTAACCTCCCAAAGCCTCAGTTTCCTCACCTGTAAAATGGGACCTAGGATACAATAACAAGTATGAGGAAGAAATGGGCTCAACCCTTTGTGGAGACGCCCCATACATATTTGGGAGCATATGCGTTTTATAGGATTCTGAAATCTGAGTTCCTGCCCCTGCAGGGGACCCTGTGCACCCTGCCCTAAAAGTCACCCCCAACCCAGGGACCTAACTTCATGGGGGGAGGGGTCCAGGACCCTTTGATCTCACAGATCAGAAACCACAACAGCATCTCTGGAGCACTGGGTGGTGGTTGGGGCACTGGCGTCTGGGTCCCCTTGGCTCAGACCCAGGAGTCCGGGTTTCAAAGGTGAGCTTCAAAGGCAGGGCTGTGTTAATGTGGCTTCTTTTGTACCTGCTCAAGGAAGGAAAACAATCCAGTGCCCCCTCCTGCCCCAGATGGCAGCTCAGATCCTAGGAGATACTCCCTGCCCCGCTTCATGCCCCAACACAACTAGTTTGATCTCCCCAACTGCGGGATTTTCCTCTCATCAAAGCAGTGATAAAGTGGCTGATTAGGGTGGGCCCTGCCCAGCTCAGGCCGCCCTGGGGATTATGGTGACTTGCTGGGGGATGGGAATGAGAGGAAAGGAAGGCCAGGAACTATGGCTTTAGTGGGAGGGGGAGCAGTGGCAGTGAAGCAGAGAGGTTTGAGAACCAGGAAACTGGCAGGGAGAAGAGGCAGAAAGGTGCCTGCCGGGGCCTGTAGGCAGGGGGAAAGCTGACAGGAACTTCACTTCCTGCCCTGCTCCAGCTCTCAGAGGAGGCTGCTTACATGTAACCAGACCTGAGAGTCCCCTCCCCTCCTCTTCCTTGGCTGGCTAGACCTCATCCTTGCCAGCACAGGAGGGGGGCCCCTGCCCAGCCCCTCTACCCCAGGGGCTGGCTGTGCCAGCATCTCAGTGACCTCACAGGTGCCCTGGCTGGGATCCAGTGGAGGAGAGGGGTGAAGGGAAGGTGAGCATCCCAGCCCCTCCCACAGGGGGGGCCAGAGCCACTCCAGTGGAACAGGGTTGGAGCAGGAGGTGGCTGGAAGATGAATGACGTGCTTATTCTTTTATCGAGTTACCCATGCCTTGGCCTGAAATCCTGGGGCCTCAACCACGTGGATAAATTCTGCCCCTTCAAGAAAAGCCTTCCACTGCCTGGTCCTCTGCCTCCACCCTTCCAGTAGGAGAAGTTTCAAAAGCCTGGAAACTTAGACAGCCAGGATTCTCTTGTGACTGGTTTGCAGATCTTAGATTTCTAACTGGGCACACCATATCTCTCCCAGGGAATGGTCCAGGTGTAAATCCTTCCCTTCATTTGTTCATTCATTGATGCAGCAACTTTTTATTGCACACATACATGTGTCAGACATTCTCATCACAATTCTATAACTTATGCATGATTATCCTCATTTTATAAGTGAGGAAACTGAGAGTCAGGGGGTGAGGCAACTTGCCCAAGATCACAGAGTGAGGTTGGCAGACAGTTAGTGCTCAGAGTTCACTGTGTTACCTGGTATGTTCTAGTCTTGGCTCTGCTGTGGGACCCTGAGCGAGCCCTTCTCCTGGGACACAGCTACACTACTGTCATCTTTATCTGGGCCACATTTCCTCATTGGTAAAGTGAGTTTGATGGACTAGTATGTGGTTCTTTTGACCCTGGCTGCATATTAGTCAGTACTTAAAAAACACAACAGGTCCTCAAATAACGTCGTTTCGTTATAACATTAATGAGATGCCAAAGAACTTAATTCTTGTTTATATCAATTAGCCTATGGTAAAACTGGTTTTGTTATATATCATCGTGCCGCAATTCCAAGAACCTATTGACATTAAGTGAGGACTTACTGTACTGATGCCTCTTCCCCCGTCCCCCATCTAGCCCAAGAAATTCTGATTTAATTGGCCAGGGCTAGGCTGCAGGCATCAGTATCTCTTAAAGCTGCCTAGGTGATTTAAGCTGTGTGGTCAGAGCCGAGAACCCTTTGGACTAGATGATGGCTAGTTCCTGGGGGTTAAGGGTAGAGCCCAGCACCTTCCCCAGGCTTGGAGACTATCGCCTCCGAGTCTGTTCTCAGGGTAGTTACATGGTGCAGAAACATGGAGCAGCTGTCTCTTTAAGGAGATGACATGCTGGGAGCCAGCAGAGGACCCAGCCCTGTGGGCCAGGTGGCCGGGAGAAAGCTGGGGAGGAGCTGCAGCCTCAACAGGAGCTGGGTAGGCAAACTTCCAAAGGGAGCCAGGAAGGAGGGCAAACTCCAACAGGCCTGGGGCAGGAGCAGAGGACTGAGCGTCCTCCTTTTCTGGAGAGAAGCAGCTCCTTGGTCTGACCTTTTGGGGTCAGCTCGGGGAGAGCCAGGCCAGGAGGGGCAGGGAAAGGCCACGCAAACCATGGTGCCTGTGGGGAAGGTGAACCCAGTGCCCTTGGCCACCTGCCCTGCCTCCCTGCACACAGCGTTCTTACACTCAGTGGGAGGGGAGGGAACGAGGGGCACCTTGACTCTCCTTCCAGAAAGATCTGCTGACAGAGACAAACTCACCCACCCCCACTCTCTCTGGTTGACAGGCACCCCAAGCGGTTCAGGAGGGGGTGATCCTCCTCCCTCCCTCCTTCCCCTGTGCCCACAGCCATATGCTATTAGGCTTTAGCAAACCTTGAGTCTGTGTGAGCTGCTCAGAACTCAGTGGCCCAGGGCAGGGCAAAGAGGGGCCTTCGAGACCTGGACTTGTCCTTCATCTATTCAGATTTTAGCTAGAGCAGGGCTTTTTAAGCTGGGATGGGAAGACACATCACCCCCAGATGTTGTTAGAATACAAATTCTGATTCCTTAGGCAGGGCCCAACACTGCATTCCTAACAACACTCAGGTGATGCTGCTGGTCTGTGGACCACACTGAGCAGCAAGGAGCTAGAACTCCCCCATGGCTGTTCCCTGATGGGCCTGTAAGCAGCTGGCACTCACCAGGGTAGGGCCAGGTTGGGCGGACAGCCACCAGCCCCTGGTGCCCCTAAGGAACAAGTGGTCCTCACCAGCCTGGCACGTGGCACCACTGATGGCTCAGTGCCCAGAACAGGAAAAACATAAAATCTCATTTCAAGCCCCAATGATGGTTTGGTTCAGCTTTCCTAGCTTTTTAGGATCTTAATTCCACGCATTTTTCTTAAATGCAAGGCACCTGCTTAAAATGATGTTTTCCCTCTACATTTGAGCAGAGACAGGCAAAGGGAGGCAAATGCTTTTCCTTCCCTTTTTCAGATTTCTGCTTTGCTCTGTCTCTGCTGTGTCTGTTTTGATGTCTGTCTGCGTTGGCTTTTCTTGTGTTTCTTTTTTTTCCTTGAAATAGTGCAGGGCTGGCATCTGTACAGACTCGAGTTTGAGTCCTTCCTTTGCCACAGTAGATGAGCACTGTGACTTCAGGCAAGTCTCTTAACTTCTCTCTCAATTTCTTTATCTACAAAATGTGTTCATTAATAGGTGCTTCGTAGAGCAGATGAGAATATTTTATTTTGTTTATTAAATTTATTGATGTCATGCCGGGTAATAACATAAATTTCGGGTGTACAACATTATAATTCGATATCTGTATATCCTATTGCATGCTCACTGGTGACCGTTTTTATATAAGATTATAAATATGAAAGCATATTGGCCAACAATATGCAGTCATTATAGGGTGGAATCTAGGAAAGACTTTCACTCCCCTGAGCCTCAGTTTTCTCATCTGCTAAAGGGGGATACAAGAACATCTACTTCCTGGGGCAGCTGGAAGAATTTCATGAAACCACGCCTGTAAAACAGCACATGTCCCTTGTTGAGGGCTCAAAGAATGTAGCTCCTGCCATTATTATAACTTTTCCCATCTCTCAGTTTTAGTCTATTCATCCCCTCTCTCTACCCCTCTCCCCCTTTCCCAGCATCTCACTGTCACCAACACAGCCTTCTCCAGTAAACTGGACTCTCCCATGGGAGACATTACCGAAGCCCTGGTATTAGGGCCCACTCATCCCTCCTGGAGCAGAGCATCCAGAGGCCATGAGGAAGTGGAGTGGGGGAACTAGGGAGGACATAGGCCCTGATGGGCAGGGTCCCAGGAATTGGAGGTTCAAATTGGAGGTTGTTCTCAAGTGCACAACCTTTGTCATTGGTAGTGTTGTTTCACACAGGGCCCTACCGAGCCGCCTTCCATATCCCCAGAAGACCCAGAGAGAGTCAGTGGATTAAATTAAAGCAGCAGAGATTTGAGTGGGATACAAAGCAGGCTCTCTTGATAGCCTGGGATAACATGCAGGAGTGGCTGAGCGAAGAAGGCTGTGCTTGGGCCCTGTCCCAAGAAGAAGACCTGCAACGGATTAGGTCTGAGTTAGCGTGGCTGCTCAAGGAATGCAGACGCATTGAATAAACTGGAGGCAGGACCGTGGGTTGTCCCGTCTCTCCTGGTCTAGAATTTAATAATTTAATTTTAGTGTGATACCTGCACTTCTTTTAAGCTTAAAGACACAAAATAATCTATATGAGCTTCAATGTGGCATTCAGCAAAAGCCTTCACTGACAGAGGCCCCCACCCTCACCCCTAGGCTTCCTGAAGGCACGTTTTGGCTAAGAGACAAAGTTCGAGGTGTGAAACCCAACTGTCGATAGAGTCACTCTCTGCAATCATGCAGAATTAATTGTGTGAACACCATTGATCAAACCAGTTAATACTTACAGAGGCTGAGAAGGAGCTAAAATGTAATTTCATTACTAACCTGCTCACCCCTAATGAAACTCCTAATAACTTTCTAATTTTTCTATCAGATAAGGGCTGATAGGTGGAAATGGGGGAAAGGAGGTAGGGGAGGGACATGGAAACTTATTTTCTCTTCTTTGCTGGATTCTATCTAGATAGATCTAAGTTAAATAGCTACTCCCAGGAGCATCTTGTCAAAGGTCATTTTAAAGGTTGTAGCCAACCCTGAGCTCCACGCCAGGGGTTGGGTGGGTGTGGGGTGAAGGATGAGCACAAATAATCCAAAACTACAAGTGAGGGTAACAAATATCAATTCGGATTTGGCTTAAGGTGACTATTCAGCGATTCAAAGGCAGCTCAAACAAAACAAAACTTCCCTGGGCCCACAGCAAGGTCTACGTGGTAATGTGTGAGCAGAAGTGGTCACAGGTTCAAAACATCCAAGGATAATAATTCCATGGGGATTAATATGAATACTACTTATTACTTATTATTATTACTCTTACTCATACAAAGTAGTATAAGTCCTGGCTCAAGTCCTGAGTAGGCAGAAGGAAGTTCCCGCGTAGGGGCCTACGCACGCAGACTCGAGGACACAGTGGGAACAGGTACTCCGTGCCCACGCACGCACACACGGCCCAGTGTAAGTTACATCATGGGGACAGAACACTACCTGTCATGCTTGCTGTTTTCTCCTGCGTCCATAGGGAATTTGAAATGTAGCAGGCACTCGGTAGATATTTGGAAACTGAACAGATAGCACATGCACATGCATACACGTGACCTGCACACACAGAGGCATGCGTACACATGAGCGCTCACTGCTTCCCACCCTCTGTTCTCTGGGAGGGCAGGGAATCTGGCGGTCTTACTTGCCATTTTATCCCTGGCACATAGTGGGCACTTGGAAACGTCTGTGCGAAGGAGAGCTGGATGAGACACGCCTCCGGCAAAGCTCATCTGTGCACATAGTTGGGTCATCCTTTATTTCAAACTTTTGCTCAAGATTTCCCTCTCCCAGGAGGTCTCTCCGGCTCTGTCATGTTCTCAGGGACTGCCTACTCATCTGTGTGACACCTACACTGGTTGCTCTGGGTGTCTTTAGCATGCCTCATCAGAATTGTCCTCCCAGACCACCCCCTACTTCCTGCTCTACATCAGACCAGGAGCTTCTTGAGAGGAGGGCCCCCCTCCTGTCAAAGGGGGAGCTCCTGGACGCAATCCCACTCCCCTGTCAGACTGGAAGTTCTCTCATTAGCCTATGACCACCAAAGGGAGCAAGCCTTTCTCATTAGGTCCTTGTAAAGGGTCCCTCCTCCACTCATCTGGGCTGGTGAGATGACACCTCCCTTTTGTTTAGCTCTCTGCTGAACCCCTCTGAAGTTCCCCAATGCCCATGAGTTGCCAGAAAGCCTGCCCAGTGCCTAGGTTCCAGGGTCGAGCTCTTAGGAAGATGAGGAGAAAACAGCATAAATAACTGGGCCTCAAAGGGCATATGTGTGTGCGTGTGCACCTGTGCACATGTGCAAGTGGATCCTGCTTTCTCGGACTGAGCCAGTTTGAGCAGTAAAACTCAGGTTTCTATGACCCAGCGCCACCATGCTCTGCCCAGGATTCCTCCTAGCCCCCACTCCCTCCGCAAGCCCTGGAATTGTGGCCTTTCTGGGCACAAGGATATAGGAAGGGCGTCCCCCACATCCAAGTCCTCCGCACCCCTCCCCTGACACACACACAGCCTTCTTGCCCCCATGTCCCTTAAAGTGCCTTCTGAGGCCTGGAATGGAGGGAAGGAGGGAGGGCAGGGGTGGGGTGAGAGGAAGGGGCAGTGGAAGGTAGTTATTTACAAAGCCTGTGCCCTGGGGATCCTTGTCCTGGACAACAATTACAGCACCTTAATTAACTGAAATGCAGTCCGCCTGTCGATGGAGGCATGTCCCCCACCGAAGTTTGCTGCGCCTGCCGCTGTCTAGTACTGGTTAATGAATATAAATCAGATAGTTTATAGTTAGCAAGCAGGGAACAGAGTGGCAAGGTCCTGAATTCCAATGCAGAATGCCTGAGGATAGGAACATGCCCTCCATAACAGAGGCCAGGGCACCTGTGGGGGCAGCATGGGTGGGGAGAGGTAAGCCTGCCACCCTGCCCATGGGCTGAGCACACGTACAGGTGTATGTGCACATAAGGAACACCCAGCACAGGCATTCCCTACACACACACACACACACACACACACACACACACACACACACACACACACGACGCACCCATAGAAATGAATGACACCTGCATGGCCCATGCCCTCTACAAGACACATGGCAACACTGAATAAGCACAGCCCCTAGGAATCCCAGGCCCCTGTACTCTTCTGAGATCCACAGGGCCTTAGCTCTGGGCAGCTTCTCCCTGGGATGTTGCTGCCCCTATAAGAGACAGATCCAGTCTGATTCTGGGGGTCAGCTGAGCTTACTGCACCTGGCAGGGGCTGTGGTGGGGCCACTGTGGCTGTAGAACCCCGATTCCAGGCAGGGAGCCTTCTAGAAAGTGTGTGTGGATTCTACCCAAGGCCTCCACAGCTGTAGAGGAGATAGATTGACACAGTCCTAGCCCAGGGCCAGGTCTAAGGGCCAGGACCCCATGCTTAGAAGGCTTAATGATTTAATGCTCTTTTGCTGCTGTCCTCAAAGCTTTAATAATTTTGAATAAAAGGTCTTGCATTACCATTTTGCACTGGGCACCCCAAATGATGTAGCCAGTCCTGTTCTTGCCCTTGACATAGGGCCAGTGGGATAAGGCTGTGTGCAAAGTGTGAGTTTGGGGTTCTGTTGTTTAGGGCATCCCTAGACAGAACTCTAGCAACAAGGATCACTTTTGGAAAGTGCACTGTACCCAGACCTGGGGCTCTGTTCTGCTGGCTTTGTCACCTGGGAAAGTAAGTCACCTCGCCTTTCTGGGTCCCAGGTTCAGGCTTCCAAGGAGATGACCTCTCTGCTCCCTTCTGGCTCAGCCACTGCTCAGTGCGGAAGAGGCCCGACCTTCTTGGAATCTTGGTTACACACACACACACACACACACACACACACACACACACACACAGCTAAAGCCTCAACACAGAGATGCATGATTGCCTCTAAAGTGATGGAGTGGGGCGGGTGTCCCCACACCCAGGCAAGTCCTGACAAGCTGTTTCTAAAATCCAGAGACCAGCCAACATCTTTCCCAGGGTTGTTTACTCCCCTACAAGGGAGTGGGGGCACTCCAGCTGCAAGTGGTGGTGATTAAGATTTGGGGGGTTTGGATAAAGTAATTGGCATCCACAGCTTGAGGACACCCCCTGTGTTCCGCCTGGCTAGCCAGAGCTGAGGAGGGTGACAATTATTTACTCCTCCCAGGCTCCCCTGCCGGGGAGCTATGGGGAAGGTCTCAAGGTTCTAGAGGTGAAGGAAAATGATCCTATGACCAAAGCAGCATGAGTGGCAGCAGGCAGAGCTTGGGGACAGGAGCACGTGCAGACATGAGCCAGTGCAGCTGGTTGGGGTGCGGGATGTGCACTTAGGGGACAGCCCTGGCCAGAGTCTGGAGGAGGCCAAGGCTGCCAGAGGAAGGGAAGGCAAAGTCGAGGGTACTCTGAGCAGGGCAAGGATGAGCTTGCAGAGAGCTGGGAGACCCTGGCCTGACTGGACTAGCCCCTTCCCCCACTCCAGTCTCTGGGTTCAGCAGACAGCAGGCAGGAATTCCAAGTCCAGGGACTTGGTTTCTGTTAGCAGATCACTGACATCATCAGACAGTGAGATGGATGGCACAGGGAGGCCCTTTCGGGCTCACAACTGGGTCAGAGTTAGGGCACCTTGGACAGGCTCAGGCCCAGCACCAGTGGGCATTGCCCTACCTGCCCCGGGGAGATGGGAGAAGACAGCTTTAATTCATATCTTTTCAATATCACTCAGGAGCCCTGGTCAGAGCTCACCTCTTCTTGGAGGCCTCCTCAGACTGACTCCAACATGGCCCCATTCACAGATGTCTCCTCCTCACCCCCCCACCCCAGGATTCAGGGAGGCAGGAAGGCATCTTCATGACTACATACAGCCTGTAAAGTCATCATCCTGCATTCCTCTGAGGAACATGGGTAAGAGGTGTGGGAGAGAGAAGGAGAAGAGTAAGGACCCTTGTCTACTCCCAGGTTGCCGGTTTGAGCTCTACAAGCCAAACTCTCAATCCATTTGGGTAGGGGTCGGGGAGAATGGACCCCGAGTGTCACCTCAGGGGCTTGAAGATAAGGAAGCCTGTCTGAGTTCTGTCTCTGAATTCACTGGGGACCTCCCAGATCCCCTCACCTCCTGGCAAAATCAGTGACCTTGGTGCTTTGTGGGTCTATGTATGCTACAGGACTGGGAACAAGGGTGGCAGGGATGGGGAAGGGTATTGTGCTAGGACTCTCTTGAGCCTTCCCAGGCTAGTTAGTCCCTTACCCCTGGACAGAACAGGAAAAGCATCCTTTCAAAAGCAGAGACTCAAGTTTGACTCTCTAGTTCTGCCGCTCCGTGACCTCTGTGGCCCTCGGTTTGTCCCTCTGAGCTAAAACTCTCTCCAAGAAATACTAGGAGGCAGAGATAATCTAGGTGAAAAGTCTGGCTCCAGGCCTTGGTTGTTATTATTATTTTTCCTGACCATGCTAAGCATACACTATACATGACCAGGGAGGGGGAGATCCTTCTGCAGCCCCCATGGAGGCCCAGACTTTCATTTCTCTCCCCATTTGCCAGGTATAATAAAAACCTATGCCGGCCCAGCCTACGCTGGGGAATGTGTGTTTGGAGAGAGGCGAAGGAAAGTGAGGGAAAGGTTGAATGCCTTTCCCCCCCCCTCCCTCCCTTTAGCGTGGGTGACACCGGCGAGAAGCGAGCAGCTGACCCGGGTTTGAATTTAGAGTGTTCATTAATACGATATTATGCCATATGCTCCCGCACACTGTCTCCCTCTAATGCAGCCGCCAATTTGCTGAGCAGCCCTAATTAGTAATGGTATAATGAGAGTGTTCAGAGGGTGATGTGGTGGGTGGGGACAAGAGCAATGGGATGGCGGTGTGCGGACAGTGGGGGAGGAGCAGGAGCTGGCTGCAGAGGTTTGGGGCTGGGGGCAAGGGATACATGGCAAGGGGTCATCTGGACCCAAAGCTAGCTGAGGCCCAGGAAGCAAGGTGCCTTCCTTCCCTCTACCGCCTCAATTCCTTAGGGAGCAGAGGCTCAAGGTTGTAAAGTGGGGTGGGCAGCAAGCGGGCAGACAGGGCAGAGGGAGAGGAGAGAGAACCTGGGTGAAGGAGGACAGAATGAATGGTCCTTTGTTTTCCAACTGCAGGTGAATGCTAGAGGAACTGTAATGGTAGGTGTGTGTGTGTGTGTGTGTGTGTGTGTGTGTGTGTGTGTGTGTGTGTTATATGGTATGCAAACACTAAATCCTTTGAGTACTTACTATGTGCCAGGCACTCTGCTGTCCCCTCAGAGTCACCCTGGCAAGTAGTGAGACCAACCCGTTTTTCAGATGGGGAAACTGAGGCTCAGAGAGGCTCAGAGGTCGCTCGACTGATGAAGGAGCAGAGGACTGGCAGCCAGCACCATCAGACTCCAAAGCCGGAGGAGCTCAGTTTGGCCATCTCTGTGGGGATTCTGTGGCCATGGGTGATGGAGGAGTTCGGAATGGGCATGGCATGGGAGAGATGGAGTACTCATACTCCTCATGCCTCCCTGCTCCTCACTGCTTTGTCTCTCCCCTCCTTCCTTTCTCAGTCTGCAGTTTCCCAGCCTCAGTCTCTGGGGTAAGATAATTCATAGGATCCAAGTTGAGAAGCCACTATATATGACAACCAGGATAGACTCCACACTTTTGGCCATTGCCACGCCTATTGAACCTTCAGCCTAGGCAACTGGGCCCTCTGAGCTAATGGCAAAATCTTCCCATAGCCAGAAGTGAACTCCAAGAAAGGGCTGAAAACCCCAGGGAGCATGAAGTATCTGCCCAGATTCAGGGCTGCCCTATCCACTCTGAGCCTCCTAATGCCGAGGGTGTCCACAGGAGCAGGGGGTGGGCCCTAGAACCTGCATCTTTGAGACCCTATTACCGGGCCCCCTCCTTCCCAGGCACGGCTGGGCAGTGTTCCCTCCCTGGGCGGTCACAGCTCTCTCTCAAACCCACGCTCAGGAGATAAAATATTCATCACGTACATATTGGCTCCTCCAGCGGCTTTTAGGGAAAGCAAATGAGACTGACTCCAGGAAGGAAATGAGTGTGAGGCATGGGGTTGGGGGCAGTGGGCAATGGTGAGGACAAAGGTGGGGAGGTGCCTCCTAGCTTCGGCCTCTCTTGGATCCAGCTTCTGGAAGCAGGCTGTACCTTCTATTCTCGGTGTCCTCAACCTATCCCTGTATCCCTATCCCCAAGCACCCTGACCTCTCCACCAGCACAGAGCCTCCGCCACTTCTCTTGGAAGATAAGAGTTCAGTTTTACTTTCCAACACATCCAGGCAAAGACACAAAGCATAGATCCATCTAACTAACAGCCACTCTCAGCCAGATGCTGGGCCCACAGGGTGAGCCAGGCAACTAGGTCCCTGCCCTCAGGGAGGACACAGACAATAAACAGGCCATAGATATATAAGACCAGGGGTCCCCAATCCCTGGGCCATGGACCAGTACCGGTCTGTGACCTGTTAGGAACCAGGCCACACAGGAGGTGAGCAGTGGGCTTCATCTCTATTTGCAGCTGCTCCCCAGGGGTAGCATCACCTCCTCAGCTCCATTTCAGATCATCAGGCATTAGATTCTCATAGGAGCACTGGTCCTTGGTGCCAAAAAGGTTGGGAACCACTCTATAAAACCATTGCAGGTGGTCTATGAGGGAAAGGAAATACTTATTTTGGTTTGTGTGGACAAGGAAAGCCTCCCTGAGAAGGTGACATTAGAACTGAGACATGGATGGTGAGGATGAACTTCCCAGGCAGGGGAACAGCAAGTACACAGGCCTACCAGTGAGAACGAGCTTAGAGTATTGAAGGAACAGCCAGAAGGCCAGTGTGGCTCTGACTCAGGGGAAAAGTGAAATTGGAGAGGGTCTTGGGGGTCTGATATGTAGGGCCTCAGAGGACTTGGAGTTTATTCTAAGAGCAAAGAAATGTATTTGTATACAGCAGGAAAAGCACTGAATTTGGAACCAAGGGCCTGGGTGTGAGGCCTAAGCAGGTTACTTACTTTCTAGCCTCACCTTCTTCATCTGTGAAATGAGGACAGCACACAGGGCAGCCATGAGGGTTAAATAACATCATTTATGTGAAAGTGTGTTGTTCTTCAGTGTTAGGATCAGAACATTCTCCTCCGCCTGTTCCTCAGTGAGCCCCTGAAGGTCTGCCTGGACCATACCAAGTCACAGGACCTCAGAACTCTGGCATGGAGGTCATTCAGTGCATATTTACTGAGCGATGACTGTATGCCTAGCATTATGCTTGGTGCCAGGATGCAGCCATGAACACGACAGATGCAGTCTAGACCAGCGAAAGCTGGACCAGCCCATTTCATAGACAGAGTATGGCAAGGTGAAGGCCACACAGTGCTAAGCTGTAAGGATGAGAGCCCAGGTCCCCTGACCACCAGTCCAACATTTACCATTGGATTCAGACAATGGGTCTGCTTCCCTCCTCAAGTTGACAGGTTCTCCACTTGGGAGGGAAGGTGGCTCCCTATCCATGGCCCTGTGTGGAATAAGGAGGCATTGTTCTGAGGAAATCAGGAAGCTTTCTAGAGTGGCTGTGATGGGCCTTGAAGGACAGACTGGATTTGGCCGTGAGGAATGGAGGGATAGCCAGCAAAAGGGCCAACAAAGGCTCGGAGATCGAAAAGCGCGGGACATATATGTTAAATAGAGGGTGGGTCTGTCAGAGAGAGAAGACGAGGAGCCAGTGTGATGGGCCTGGATGGACACGTTGGTGCCATTTCCTCAGGCAGCAGGGAGCCACAGGAGCTCTTATACTTGGGAAGCGGCATTGTCAGGACTGCCCCTTAGAAAGCTCTGGCAGCTCTAAGGTGACTACATCAGAATGGGGAAAATGGAGGCAGGGAGACCTGCGAACAGACGATTGCAGTGGTCCAGAGAAGCACTAACAGAGGACTCTCCTGGAGCAAGGGCAGTGGCAAAGAAAAAAAAAAAAGGAACAATTTGAGAGGCATCACAGAGGAGGACGCCACTGGAATCGGTAGCTGATGGAGTATGGAGAGCAGGGGGGAGGAGGAGACAAAGAGCTCTCAGAAGATGGGAGATTTAGCTGTTCTTTATTGATTCCACGAACATTTCCTGAGCACCTGCAGAGGGTCAGGCCCTGTGCCATTCAGGCAGGAAATTGAGCAAAATTGTGCAAAACTTGAAAGCTTGTGATTTGTGCTCTTGTTGGGATGGGGGATGGGGGAACAGGGGCGAGGGATAGGCTCCGGTATCCTTCTCAGAGCCTTGAGTTTGCTCTCTGTAAAATGGAGGCATTTCACAGGACAGTCATCCTATCTCCTAACAGCTCCCAAGACCAGGGAAACACAAACTGGTGCTTCAAGGAGCTGCTCTCGAAAGATATTCCAGAATTCTGGTCACTCTAGCATGTGGAAATGAGAAGGGAGTGGAGAGCTGGGATATGCTCTCCTTTGATGCTGGGGAGGCAGACCCATGTAGGGGAGCAAGGAGCCCTATCAGGGATCATGTTCCTCTCAGGAATGTGGGGGTGGGGTCTCGGGGCCTCCTACTTCCCACCTGGGGAAACGGGTCAAGGAAAGGGACACTTCATGAGCAAGGATTGTGGCAGTGATTCCTTCAAAAATAGCAGCTAATGTTTCTTGAGTCCTCTGCTAGAACTTTACATGTATTAGATCAGTGAATCCTCAGTTTCTACTGATAGTGTCCCCATGTTCCAGATGAGGACACTGAGACTCAGATTTCTGAGACCATTCACTGAGACCAGCCAGAACTGGAATTCAGGCTGCCTGGCTCCCCTTTCCAGCACTTAAGCTCTTCTCTGATCCCCTCTTCTGATAACTCCCCCTGGACCTGGAGCCCACCTGACCTGCCATCCTCTCTACTTAGGGCCCTCACCACATCTCCTGAGCAGCAGCCCCACCCCACTGCCCTGTAGGAGCAGCAGCAGCCAGGGTACCTTCCCAGGAGCAGAAACATTTGAAGCAGTAGAGAAGAGGTAAAATTTGGACTTGCCAAGATGGGGGCAGGAAGGGCATTCCAAAAGTGCCTCTGCGCCACCAGAGCAACAGTAAGGTGGTCCCTTTCTAGTACAGTGGAGCTGGGGGCCTGAGCCCTGGGGCATCCTTTGTCCTCATCCTGCCACCAGTTTTCCAGGAAGTTTGGAGTCTCCCCCTGCCCTCCCCCACCCACTAGGGTGAAGGTTTGTGGGGAATGTTCTCCCGCAGAACTCGGCACGAAATAAATTCCATTCTTACTCTGCAAATGACACTGCACATAAATATTCAGTAAATTAGCAGCACGCTTTTATAGATTTATCAGTCATTGCAGGCACAAAATGACAGGCAATGTTGTAGCTGAAATATTAATGCTGACAAATTAATGATTTCTGAGTAAATGATGTCATTTTTGCACCGTTTCATTAAAATTTACTCACTTCTGCTTCATTTCTGGACCTAAAAAAAATTAAAATCATTTCTTTCTCTCTTTCTTCTTTCTTTTTAGTGTGGGATCTGTTCCCAAACCTGAGAGAGACATAAATTTTCCCCAGCAGCACCCCAGAAATGGAGGTGGGGA
>NW_011889139.1:1871268-1882235 GCF_000151845.1 Pteropus vampyrus
AGCAGGGGGGAGGAGGAGACAAAGAGCTCTCAGAAGATGGGAGATTTAGCTGTTCTTTATTGATTCCACGAACATTTCCTGAGCACCTGCAGAGGGTCAGGCCCTGTGCCATTCAGGCAGGAAATTGAGCAAAATTGTGCAAAACTTGAAAGCTTGTGATTTGTGCTCTTGTTGGGATGGGGGATGGGGGAACAGGGGCGAGGGATAGGCTCCGGTATCCTTCTCAGAGCCTTGAGTTTGCTCTCTGTAAAATGGAGGCATTTCAAAGGACAGTCATCCTATCTCCTAACAGCTCCCAAGACCAGGGAAACACAAACTGGTGCTTCAAGGAGCTGCTCTCGAAAGATATTCCAGAATTCTGGTCACTCTAGCATGTGGAAATGAGAAGGGAGTGGAGAGCTGGGATATGCTCTCCTTTGATGCTGGGGAGGCAGACCCATGTAGGGGAGCAAGGAGCCCTATCAGGGATCATGTTCCTCTCAGGAATGTGGGGGTGGGGTCTCGGGGCCTCCTACTTCCCACCTGGGGAAACGGGTCAAGGAAAGGGACACTTCATGAGCAAGGATTGTGGCAGTGATTCCTTCAAAAATAGCAGCTAATGTTTCTTGAGTCCTCTGCTAGAACTTTACATGTATTAGATCAGTGAATCCTCAGTTTCTACTGATAGTGTCCCCATGTTCCAGATGAGGACACTGAGACTCAGATTTCTGAGACCATTCA
This sequence comes from Pteropus vampyrus, assembly GCF_000151845.1. Taxonomy (NCBI): domain Eukaryota; kingdom Metazoa; phylum Chordata; class Mammalia; order Chiroptera; family Pteropodidae; genus Pteropus; species Pteropus vampyrus. The sequence continues at coordinate 1,871,989 of NW_011889139.1, forward strand.
CTGAGACCAGCCAGAACTGGAATTCAGGCTGCCTGGCTCCCCTTTCCAGCACTTAAGCTCTTCTCTGATCCCCTCTTCTGATAACTCCCCCTGGACCTGGAGCCCACCTGACCTGCCATCCTCTCTACTTAGGGCCCTCACCACATCTCCTGAGCAGCAGCCCCACCCCACTGCCCTGTAGGAGCAGCAGCAGCCAGGGTACCTTCCCAGGAGCAGAAACATTTGAAGCAGTAGAGAAGAGGTAAAATTTGGACTTGCCAAGATGGGGGCAGGAAGGGCATTCCAAAAGTGCCTCTGCGCCACCAGAGCAACAGTAAGGTGGTCCCTTTCTAGTACAGTGGAGCTGGGGGCCTGAGCCCTGGGGCATCCTTTGTCCTCATCCTGCCACCAGTTTTCCAGGAAGTTTGGAGTCTCCCCCTGCCCTCCCCCACCCACTAGGGTGAAGGTTTGTGGGGAATGTTCTCCCGCAGAACTCGGCACGAAATAAATTCCATTCTTACTCTGCAAATGACACTGCACATAAATATTCAGTAAATTAGCAGCACGCTTTTATAGATTTATCAGTCATTGCAGGCACAAAATGACAGGCAATGTTGTAGCTGAAATATTAATGCTGACAAATTAATGATTTCTGAGTAAATGATGTCATTTTTGCACCGTTTCATTAAAATTTACTCACTTCTGCTTCATTTCTGGACCTAAAAAAAATTAAAATCATTTCTTTCTCTCTTTCTTCTTTCTTTTTAGTGTGGGATCTGTTCCCAAACCTGAGAGAGACATAAATTTTCCCCAGCAGCACCCCAGAAATGGAGGTGGGGAACTGGGCAGGGCCAGCCTCCCCTCCCCCAGGCCCTGCAGAGGGGCTGGGGAGCTAGCGCCTGGGTCCCAGAGTTGGTTCCTGGGCCTCTGCCTTTCATCTAGCCAGAACATAGCGAAGTGGTTTCTCTGGGTCAGGTCTAGAGGGTGGGGATTATAAGGGAAAGTGGGGAGGAGTTTTGGGAGGGGTGTGTCCTGGTGGGGGCCACGCTGGGGCAGGGTGGGAGGAAGTCATTATCCACCCCCTTTGGAAACTCCAGGGCCTCATCACTTCCATCTTACACGGCCTCCTCTCTTGAAATAAATTTGGGCAATAATTAATTCCCTCTACTTCTGTAGTAGGAAAAAGGGAAAATACCTATTGTGTATCCATGCCTGACCCACCCCTCACCAAGGCTCTTGAAATGAATAGATTTGAGTTCTAATCTCGACCAGACCACTAAAGTGCAGTGTGACCTTGGGTGAGTATTGCTGCCTCTATGAGCCTCAGTTTCCCTTTCTCTGTCTCCTCATTTCTTAGGATTCTTAGGAAGATTATGTGGGGTGGTATGTAGGAGGCACTGCACATGGACAGGTTGCTCATTTGAACATCCCAGCCCAACGTGCTTCCTTGGTTACCCTCTCCCCCAGGAATGTGAGACGGACTTAGAGGAGGCCCCTGTGCCCCAGGGTGGCCCCAAGGTGACCTTGCCCGGCCCTGCAGGGGTGGGAGCCCCATGCAGTCACTAGCCTCACCTCCGTCTGGTAAACGTGGCCAAATGCAAACGAGCTCACTTTTCCCGGCCAGGCACAGCGAGAATGGAGCCAATGGAGCCGTGAGGCTGGCCGAAAGAGGCAGGCGACACAAAGGAGAGGCCAGGGCCGCTAGCGTTCTTAGGGCGCCTGAGCCTGGGCCCAGCGTATCGGCCAATCTCCGGGGTAATTCGTGTCAGGGCCAGCTTCCTATCTGCTGCACGGCTCCCGGGCCGCTGATAAAATTGAAGTGGAAATGAAGTTGGATGCTCCGGAGGATCCGCGCAAAGGCGGGGGTGGCGCTCCGCCAGGGCAGCTGCTCCCTCGGCAGCCGCCCTTGGCGCTGCCCTTGGCCAGGCCTGAGGGATGGGGCTGTGGGGCGGGGGATAGGGGTTTCCCTCTTCCCTACAAAGGCCCCTCCGCAGCGGCTACCACCCCGCATCCTAGTTATCATTTAGCCAGCCGTGGTGGTGGAGCAGAAATTAGATGCACGTTTATTGCGTGCTTATTGTGTGCCAGGCTCAATGCCAAGTGCTTAAAGTGAGTTATTCTCGTATTGAACGCCCCCCACCCCCCAACAAATGAGGTGGATCTAGTGATTGTCTCCATTTTCACAGGTGCAGACACAGAGGCACCCAAAGTCATAGCTGAGCCAGGGACAGCTAACAGAGAGTGGGATTTGCACAGCTGGAACCCTTCACAGCACCGAACTTGACCTCCACTTGGAAGCCCCCAAGTAGGATGAAAGAACACAGAGAAGCAGGACAGAAGCGGGGCACTGGCAGTGGTGAAAACCTGTGATGAGGCAGGCCTTCCAGCCACAATCTCCCTCGAGTTCTGAACCTTGATATTATCACCCCCACATGAGGAACCGGGGGCTGAGGTGCAGGGTAGCTGGGAAGCAGGGACTGTGGATGTGCTGGCCCTCTAAGTTGTCTTTCTTACTCTAAATCAGTTCAGGACGAAGTCTATGCCACACTGCACCTTCTTGAGGGTGGGGTGGGGGCTGGGAGGTAGGAACTTGGAGGAAAATTGGCTCTTACAATGTAATTTGGTTATTATTCACTTATATTCATTTATAAATGAATTTATATTTCATATAAATAAATAATTTACTTATAAATCGGCCCCTGCCTACCTCACCCCTACCACAGCCTGCCCGCTCCCACCTCTCTCGCTTCAGCCACCCTGCCATCTTTAGGCTTTCGACGCCTCCAAAGCCTGCAGCTCCCGCCGTTGCCAAGGCCCTCACATACAGTCTTCCTTCAGTTCAAAATGCTCTTCTCTTCCGGGCAACTTTTTCATCTTTCAAGTCTTATAACCTTTTAATCATTTTAATTGTGTTGATATACACTAATATACCAAAGTGTAAACACTATATTTTTTACAGCTGGACCAGAAAGGCAGCTGGGCCTCAATTCCGGTTTTCACAGTAGCTCCTCCTTGAGAGGACATTTGATAATATTTCCTCTTGCTGAGTGGGACAGCCTTGCTGAGCCACGTTTACGTGCATTGCAAAAGTTGTTATCTAAGAGGGCTTTACCTAAAGGAACCTCTACCTGGAGCTAGAAAACTAACATATGAGTCCTAGTTCTGTCTCTTACTAATTACATAACCTTGGACAAGTTTCTTTTCCTTTCTGAACCTCAGTTTCCAACTCGGTAAAAATAAATAATGGGTATAAAAATAATATCTGCCTCACAGGATAAAAAGTATAGAGACTGGTAAACAGCAATGAGATTTTGTGTGTGTGTGTGTGTGTGTTGGGAGATTCTGTAAATTACAAAGTCTTATACAAACATCAAATTTTGTTATTGTTCGAGGTCTCCCCTAGGCCTGTATACCTCCCTGTATCCACACAGGGATCCTTGAGATCCTCTATAGTTGCCACTACTCTCACAGGGACACTGCATATCCCCTCCTCCTTGCTGAATTTAATTTCTCCCAATCCCGTCTTCCAGCTGTCCCGTGTATGAACCTCTTTGGGGCCCCTCACTATCTGCCATGTGTAGGAATTACTTGTGCTTGGTCTGCCCCACTTGATCTAAGAGTCTCTGAAGAAAGTGACCTTGACTTCTCGTTCTTGGATCCCTAGGATCCAGCATGGTGCCTAACACATAGTAGGGGCTCAAAAAAAGTCCGTAGAATTAAATACTTTTGCTCCTTTGTTAATTTATCAAACCAATATTTTCTGGGATACAGTTCTTAGAGTTTTAGAAATAAATTATAGAAACAATAACATTAAATGCAATTAGGAGAAGAGAAAAAAATGACCTAGAATCTCACCACTATATGTCAATACTTATTTTCATTTTTGCTTACTCTTTTCCACTCTTTGTTTTTATGCCTGAATAGTTTACATTGCTGAAACATTGCATGTGTTTAGTGCTCTTTTCCATTTCACATTATCTCAAACATTTGTGTATTTTCTACATTTTCATAATGATGTTTTTAATGGCATAGAGTAGATGTATCAAAATTTATACATTTTTTTCTAATCATATATGTTACTGTTACCAAAACTGAGCATATATTAAATCATAGAGGAAATCTCAAAACATACCAGAGAATCAACATTATACAGGACATATTTTCAGACCACGATGCAAGGAAATTAGAAATCAGCCACAGAGCGAATAAGACCTATGTTTTGAAACTAAAAACCAAACTTCTAAGTAATTCATGGTTAAAGAGTAAATCAATGACTATTAATTAAATATTTAGAATTAAATGATACTGAAGGTTAAAAATTCTGAACTACTGTACATGTATACTGGAAATGAACATTTAAGTAAATGGATAGAAGCCAGGCTTCTCACTGGTACAGTGGGAGGGTACAGACAACCAGGGGTTGAGGCTAAAATGATCCATGTGGCAATAATACATCAGAACGGACTTACTTTTAGTTTAATATAAATACAGATGTTACATATAGAATTTTATGTAGATATGGGTGCATACGTGGGTTAGTATACACAGATCTTTTCTTGCTCCGCTAGCAAGAGGGCCTAGAAAGAATGACCACAGTAGCAACAATCAGACCTGGCACCCAGATCTTGGTTTCTAATATCATTCTTCAATAAAAAGAACCAGGGTTCCTTGGAGAAATGACTGATTCTAGGACTGGGGCAAGAAATACACAAGATGATCCTGAAGCATTTTGTAGTGCCAGAAAGTAAGAAAGTACTCAAGTATGAAACAACTTACATTGATGGGGGTATGTCTAAGAGACAGAGGAGCCAAATGACAACTCCCAGTGGCCTGGAACTGAAACAATTTGAGCAACAAAATAAATAACGTAATATTGGATTATAACCCAAAGTAAACAAATATCCATGACTCCATACTGACATGAATAAATAATTAGAAAAATAAATTAATAGGAAGAATAGACAAATCTCCTGTGCAGAAGAATTCCAAATAGTTTATGAAAATACTTTGCCCTCAAGGAAGTGTATGTAGCATAGCTCCCCTGCACATAGAGACTTTATCCCAAAAAGTACAGTGTAGAAAGGGAGAGAAAAGAGTACGTTTACAGTGGAGAAATCTGTACTACCTCAGCCAGGTAATCAAGGTCAACATCAATAGAGATGAATCACGTTGATACTATGTACCCTTGGTATATGATGAGAATGGCCCTTTACCTCTGCGGTCTTCCTCCCAAAACCTATAATCCCAGTCTAATCATGAGCAAAACATCAGATGAATCTCGGTTAAGAAACATTCTACAGAATACCTGACCAATATGCCTTAAAACTGTCAAGGTCATGCAAAACAAGGAAAGCCTCATAAAATGTAGAAGCCAAACAGAGCCTAAGGAGACTGATGACTAATGTAATGTGGTATCCTGATGGGATCCTGGAATAGAACATTAGGTAAAAACTAAGAACATTTGAATAAAGTTTGGACTTTAGTTAACAATAATGTATCAGTATTGCTCCATTGACTGTGACAAATACTAATGTAAGATATTAATATAGGGAAATTTGGGTGTGGGGTATATGAAAACTTTCTAGGTATCATCGTCACAATTTTTCTGTAAATCTAAAACTACTCTAAAATTAAAAGTTCATTTAAGAATGATAATGAAAGCACTAGCTAAAATTTGTAAGGAACAGTTAAAGCAATATTTAGAGGGAAATTTATAAACTAAATGTATGCATCATAGTCATTGGTGCTGTACACGAGTTATATCCAGTGCTTTGGCACTGGTAGGACTGCACTTCCTGTTCCCTTTTGGTTACATGGGGCCAATGAGTTGTGAGCTGAAGTGATTTGTATCACTTCCAGGAGGGAACATTGAATTACTGGAGCGAGATCATCCAGTGCTCTCTTTCTGCCATGGCAACCACCAATATTTCAGATATCAGCCGCTCCATTAGCTGGTGGCCCAGAGTAAATATGGCACAAGGCAGAGCCCCTAGCCAACCCATGATAGATCAGTAGTACAAGAGAGAAATAAGTCTTTACTGTTTTAAACTACTGGCATTTTGCTGGTTATTACTGTAGCATAATTTAATTCATCTTGACTGATACCACATGTATCTAAAAATACATATCAGGCAGGTTACTTTCAGCTGTGAAGAAACAGAAAACCCAGGTCAAATTAGCTTAAACTATAAGGGGATATTTATTATCTCTATCATTAGATGTTCTGCAGCAGAATTAGTTCATCCAAAGGCTCACTGATGTCACTTTCTGCTCTGCCATCTTCACTTGTAGGTTTCTTGTTTAAGCTACTAAGTTTTGGGGGTAATTTATAATGCAGCAATAGATAACTAAGTAACAGTGTATGAGGATAAGACATTTGGAGTCATGGTAGCCACTCACCAACATGAAGGGAGCTAATGAGTGAGGATAGTAATCAAAACAGTGTGACGCTGGCCAAGGTTGTGATGGAGATGCTAACTGTCCAACAAAATCCAGTGTTTCCTTTTTGTACAGTAATCGAGTGGTAGTTAGGCACATTGCAGCCTAGCTGGGCACTGCATTTCCCAGTCCTTTTTGCAGTTAGCTGAGGCTATGAAAATATGTTGTCACCAATGGAATATGAGCAGAAGTGATATGTCCCCTTTGTGGGCTACAATTCCTAAAGCAGCAGAAGTGTTTTCTCCATGCTTTCTTCTTCCTTCTCAGACTGGAACCCAAATATGGCTACAGCCCAGATTGCAACAGGGAATGACTGAGCCACAAGATGGAGAGAACATGTGTTCCTGATGGCTCCACAGAGCAGAGCTCACCTTAGACTACTATGTGCATAAAATATAAACTTCATTCTTTAAGCCACTTGATTGTTGGAATGCTTGTTATAGCACCTTGGTTTCGAATCTTAATTAACACAGGCATAGATAAATAAACCAATAAAATAGAATAGAGAGCCCAGGAACACTTTCATGTAGATATATGGGAACACTGCATATGTTTGAGATGTCACCAACTAATCACTAGAGAAAAGAGAGACTACTTAATAATAAAGCTGTGACACACCATTCCCAGAAATATAATGTAGATATTTTAGTGACCTAAATGTGAAAAACAATTAGGGAAAAGTATTTTTCATAGCCCAGGATAGAGAAAGACTTCTCAAACAAGAAAGACACAATAAGAATAACCTTTAAAATAAAAAAGTAGATTTATTTAACTTTATTGAAATTACATCTTGTTTAAGGCAAAATATACCACAAGCAAGATTAAAAGGCAGAGAATTTACTAGGAGATATTTGCAATATATAATGTACCTATGAGAACATATAAAGAATTCCTATAATCTGTAAGACAAAGACGAACAACCCAACAGGGAAGTGAGAAACAATATGAACAGACAATTCACAGAAGAGAATATTCAAATGACCATTAAAGCCATAAGAAGAAAAATGATATACTTTTTTCACCTGTCAGACTGAGAAAAATTAAGAGGTTGCACAATAAAGTGTTAGTGAGGATGTAAGAAAAACGATAGTTATTTTATACATGGCTGGTGGAAGTATAAATATTGCCACTCAGAGACAAAATAAGTAGCATCTAATAACATTTTAGAATGTATATACTCTATGAGCTAATCAAAACATTCCATTTCTAGGTATATTTCCTGGAAAAATTCTAGCACGTGTATATACAGCATATATACTACATATTGGAAACAATTTAAATGACTATCTATAGGGGAATGAATTAATGACATATGATATATTTATATAATGGGATATTACATAACAGTTTAAAAGGAATGAATTAAATTTGTACATATCTACATGGATAGTTTTAAATAATGTAATGTTGGGTGAATAGAAACAAAATTCAGAATGATATGGAAAGTATAGCATTCATATATTTTTAAACGTAAAATTAGTATATATTATTTGTGAATACATATGAATGGATTTAAAAGTTCTTTTAATGGAAAAATTCACTCCAAACTCAGAATAATGGTTCTTTCTTGGAGAAAGAGTATAAAACTGGGAAAGTCAGTTAGAGCAGACTTTATACTTATAATGTCATTTACTTAAAACAAAAGCAAGCTAATATGACAAAATATTAACTTTACTAAGTGTTATCAGTCTGGATCCAAACAGAAGACAGGAACCACACAAGGAAAATCTAATATAAAAAATTATTAACTTATGAAAGATGGTTAATCACTACAAGGGATAAAAGAGACCACTAAAGGATGCAGGAGTAGGAAATGTAGGGAGAAGCTACTACTAGCCCAGGGCGAAGAGAGTGTACCCAAGGAAGAAACACACTTGGGAGAGGGTCCCCCAACCCAAGACTGAAAGTCAGACTGGACTGAGGATGTGACTGTGGACCCCAGAGAGAAGTTCACTGAGCTGCTTCAGCCAGAGCTGGTCCACAGCTGGCAGGCCGTGGCTGGCAACCAGGAAGCTGCCCACAAGGGTGCCAGTGTAATTCATTGGAGGGTGAGAACTGCTGGGTCTCCCATATGTTGTTGGCAGCTACAGCGGGGGAGCAATTTAGGAACCAGGGAGAGAAGCTCCTTCCTCCATTATGCCTTGCAGTGCTCTAGCACCCCCTATTCACAATGCCTAACATTGTGTCAGCTGAAAAAGGAGAAGTGTTTACAGGGTCCAGCTCCAGCATCACAAAGCCGGGCGAACAATGGTGGATTTAGAGCTGAGAGGCAATACATTGATAACTGGCACGCTAATGAGGGTTGGTGGGAATGTAGATGTTCATTATATTATTCATCATATATTTCTCTGTCGTTTAAGGATATCATAAATTTAAAAATATTAAATAATTACAAGTTAAGTAATTTTTAAACAAAATTTTAAAGTTAACCGGTCGAAAAATAAAAGACTCTTCCAAAACACTAGAGAAGAATGGTAAAAGAGACAGTAAAGATCAGATGATCAGAATCTTTAAAAGAACAAAAATTAATCATGAGGTAAAACCAATAGGCATTTGGATTCTTTCCCTTCTGTCTATCAAGAAGACTAAATTAAATACAGGGGAAAAAAAAAACCATAAATGAGTAAAACCTCCTTTTTAGGACAAAGACCTAAAGATTGAGTCAAAACTAAAATCAAATTATATACTGTTTATAAGAAACACTCCTCAAACAAAGAGACAGAAAAAAAAAATGAGTGCAAGGATGTTTCCCCATGACAATTCTATCCCTCCTGGTGCCCTTTCTTCCTTCTCTTCCCCACCTTCCAAAACCTTTCTAATACATGTATTTGTTTCTACATGCCCGACATCTCTCTTGAAGAATAAGAAGCTGATAACATTGGTTTCCTCTGGGGAGGTAACTGGGTGAGAACTGGGTGGCTGGCGAATAGGAGTGGGAGAGAGACTTTCTGGACCTTTTGAAGTATGAACGGTATGTACACATATTACTTATTTAAAAAAAAAAAACTAACAAAAAGCCAAAATAAACCTAACTAAAAACTAAAACCAGAACCTTAAGATCTTTAAGATATAACTGCTCCATCAGAAAATTAAAAATAGAATCACCATACGATCCAGCAATTCTACTTTTGGCTATATACTCAGAAGATCTGAAAGCGGGGTCTTGAAGAGATATTTGTACATCCAAACTCATAGCAGCTCTATCCCAATAGCTAAAACATGCAAACAACCCATGTCCAACAATAGGTCAATGTATAAGCAAAATGTGGCATATCCATACAATGGAATATTCTTCAGCTTTAAAAAGGAAGACAATTCTGACACATGCTACAACATGGAATGACCTTGAGAACACTATGCTAAGTAAGATGAACCAGTCACAGAAAGACAAATCCTGTATAATTCCACTTGCGTGAAGTAGACTAGTCAAAAATCACAGACAGACAGTAGAATGGTGGTTGCCAGGGGCTGGGAAGATGGGAGAATAAAGAGTTATTGTTTAATATGTATAGCATTTTAGTTTTGTAAGATGGAGAGTTCTGAAGAAGGCTGTTGGTTGATAGTTGCACAACCATATGAATGTACTTAATAACACTGAACCGTATACTTTACATTATGTATATTTTAACACAATTTAAAAATTGGAAAAAAAGACATAGCCCCCACTTTCCAAGAGGCCCTATCTGCCTATGCCCCACAATCTCCCCTTCTCTGACCCTGTGTCACTCTTATGAAAGTCCAGCTTATCCCCAGGTATGCTGGTCTTCTGTGCCCAACCACAGTCTCAGATTCTGGAGGACAGGGACCTTGCTTTTTCTTTCCTTCTTTCT
>NW_011889139.1:1883458-1910821 GCF_000151845.1 Pteropus vampyrus
CCTAAGGCCAATGACTACTCCGCCCTGAGCCTCAGTTTTCCCCTCCAAAAAATGGGATAACAATGTGTGATTAAATACAATGTCGATCATTCTTATTTGTCTTCTACATTGCGAGAGATCATGGATGGAGGGCTTGTTCCTTTCCTGCCTATGCTTTTTCCTGTCTCTATGTCAAGCAGCAGAGACCAGAACTCTGCTGAAGGAACAGAATGCTCCTTAGTCATTTCCCTTTGTACATCCTTCTTCCTTTTGATATAATTATAGACTCACATGCAGTTGTAAGAAATAATAGAGAGATCTCATACACCCTTCATTCAGTTTCCCCCCATAGTAAGATCTTGCATAATGATAGTACAATATATTACAACCAGGAAATTGACACTGGTACAATCCACTGACCCTACGCAGATTTCACCAGTTTTGGGTGCATGGGTGTGTGTGTATTTAGTTCTATGCAGTTTATCGCACGTGCAGATTCACAAATCCCTCTTGCTACCCCTTTGTAGCCACAGCCCTTAGTTATTGTTAAGGGCTCCTGTTTCAGAAGGACAGGAGATTACCCCAGGGATCACTGACATTGCAATCTACCCAACACCACTACCCCGTAACCTTTCTTTTCCTCTCACATCTTAAAGGTCCTTTAGAGAGTCAGAGAATTCCCTAATCATTTGGATTGGAGTGCATCCCTATGTCCCATGGAGCCCCTTGGGCCCAAGCAGGGTCCCTGTGCCAGTGGAGATCCCTCAGGCCACTCATGTCTTCTGATTTGCACTACACCTGCCCATTCCTGTCTCTCTGTGACACTGTGGTACCGAAGAGAAACCATCACTCTTGTTATGTGATTAGAAGGCTCCTGGGAGCTGTATTTACCAGGTTAGTGTGATCAAGTACTGCAGGCTAGCCTGGGCCAATGAGGGCTCACACTGGCCAGCTGTACACTCCTGAGTCATCTTTCTCTCCCTAAGTGGGGGTCCTCCTTGGAGCTGCCAGTTTGTTCTGGGTCTTTTCATCCTCATGAGGCAATAAAGTCCTAGGTGTTTGAGGGCATGCCAAGGAAATGACTCGTAAGACCAGGGACCCAGAATTCTCACCATAATCCCATCAGGTGGCCTTGTATTCACTGAGGAATGGACCCCATCAAAGGTGCCTCTTCCTTTGTTCCATGGAATCCACTTCTCAGGTATTCATTCTCAGGTATGTGCTGGGGTCCCTTGTGGCTTCGACGATACCAGCGATCCAATCTCTTAGTGCCCCTTTCCCTTTCTCCATTTGTAAAATGGGACCAACGAGCCCTCACAGGGCTCTCTTGGTACTAAAGTGAGATCACCCTGCAGTAGGCCCAGAGCCTTGGAGCTAAGTACTCATTGAAAAGAGTTGTTAGTTGCCATCCTATTTGTTGTCATGCTTCTCCTGAATTCCTGAGTCACTTCCTATGTGTGTCACTCCCAGGGGCTGGATTTGCCACCCTCATCTTTCCATATCTTTCTCTAAAAGATTAATCGCCCTAAGAGTTGGGTTTCCTCCTCCCTAGGGTGGGAGGAGAAATCAAAACAGGTGGTGTGTAATCAGGGACTTAAAATGACTCAACTGTCCCCTGGCTGCAACCCCTGTTTCCCAGGCCATCTAAGCCACTTCCAATTTTACAGGATTAACTTGCTTGCTCAGACTCCCCAGGAAACACAGGTCTCTCTCTGGCTCTCTTTCAGGGCCCAGGACAGAATAACTCAGGGCTTCCCTTGGGAGAGTGAGGGATGGATAGTGAGAAGCAGAGCTCAGATCTTGCTTCTTTTCTTCCTTGGCCCCTAATCACCCCCAGCCCTGCCGCCATCCCATGAAACCCTGCACCCCGGGGTGTCCCTGGGGTGGGTGTGGACCCGGCTGGCCTATCTCTCTTCACAGGGAGGCAGGATTTGGCTAATAAGAACCAGCTGTGTTGTTAGTGGGTTTTACTTGGCCCCTCCCTTGCCCTTGTTCTGATAGCTGTGAGAAACTGATGACAACCTGTTTGACCTCTGACCTCCGAACTTGACCTGCTGCTAATACCTCCAGCTGCTGATTGCCGAGGAGCCCTTTGTCTCAGGCTGTTTGGGAGCCAAGACAGACAAATGATTTCTATTTGTCCTCTGGTGCCGCGGATGGAGCTGATCGATAGGAACCGCGAATGATGTCAAGGATTTGTCACCATGGCTTATGAATGACAAAAACGTTCCTCAACTTCTCCCCCCCACCCCCACCTCTTCCTCTTCCCCAAAGAAACACCTTTTGGGGGAAAAAGACTGAAAGCCAGAGAAGACATATTGATTTTTTTTTTTTTGCTTTCTTAAATAGCAGTTCGAGCTACAAAAGAAAGAAAGGCAACACTTTTCTGTGCTAAAATGCAGCAAAGCTTCCCAGAGAACAAGACCAGTGATTAGATCAGCTATTGCGTTTAAGGATCACGGGCTGCCACACACAACTGCCCTGTTTTGTCTGCTGAAGGCTGCACTGACTTCTCCCCCACCCCTAAGCATTTCTGACTCGAAGGAGGCCCCGAAAAAGGCGCTACGCTCTCTCAATTCTTCATCTGCCTCCAGCTCAGTGACCATCGCAATTCTTTCCCTCTTTCTCATTTTTTCCTGGTTGGGCATGGATTGGGCACCCTGGTCTATGAGTCTGAGCCAATACCAGCATCTCTTCATTTAGAGATTATCGGCAACCTTTGAACTTGGATCCTTATTTGGAAGAAAGAAGGCAGAGGATAGGGAGATAGTACAATGATGGGGGACACAACTTGGGAAAGACCCTTCTCAGTCCTCTGTGCAGGGTGGAGGGGACAGGTTTCAGGTGAGTATGGGAGGCAGCCCACTCCTCTGGAGAGCCAGAAGGCCCGCAGTGGGTGCAGAAGCAGGGAGCCTCCTACCCTTCACTTCAACATCTGACCATTTATTGCTGGCGTTGGGACAACAGGGTGAATGAGAGCTGTCGCTCTCCTTGGGAAGTTGGCCCCCTAGTACAGACAAGCAAAGCATTACAGTACCTGATGGATGCTGGGGCAGGTTTCTCATGGGACTGGGGTGTTTGGGGGTTGCCTAGAGGAAGGGACACTCTTGTTGGGCTTGGACAGATGAGTAGCAGTAGAAAGTGGGCCACTGCATTCCAGCCGTGAAGGCCAAGGACTTCACAGTTGCCGGGGGTGGAATCTTCAGGTAATGCCCTACTGGAGGCCGAATGGTGTGGGAGCCTCCAGAGTGAGTGGCTATTGCATTTATGACTCAGAGACTCATTTTCCTCATCTGTGAAGTAGACAGCGCAATGGAATTTGCCTCAAAGGGTTGCTGAGGGTATTAAATGAGATAATCCATGTCAAGGGTTTATACTGTTTACAGTATGTGATGGTGGTTATTCTCTTTATTTTTTAAGCTGTTATTATTTGAAGACTTGCTTTCAATCTGGCTATTCTTCAGTCAGATGGATTGAATGAGGGTAGATACATAGACACCTTCTGTGTTCCACACGCCCTAACTAGAGCCAGGATCCAGGCATAATGGGGAAACAGAATGAATGGGACTCTGGCAGGATGAGGTTTCTGACAAGGTCAAGGTGTGTCTCTGGAGAACATCAGAATGACTTCTCTCCCCAAGCATCGGCCCTGGAAATAGACAGCAAGGAATGCCTGCTCTCTGGAGCTGGGACACAGTAGCTGTAAGGATGCAAGGTGACTTAGGTCCTTCCTACTGATCGTTAGACTACTGCAGTAGGTGGTTATCTGGTCTCAGGTCTCTCCTATCCATTATTTACACAAGGGGTCCCCAAACCCCGGGCCACGGACTGGTACCAGTCTGTGGCCTATTAGAAACCAGGCCCCACAGCAGGAGGTGAGCGGCAGGCAAGCCAGTGAAGCTTCATCTGTGTTTGCAGCCACTCTCCAGCACTAGCATCACCACCTCAACTCCACCTCAGATCATCAGTCATTAGATTCTCATAGGAGCACTGGGTTCCTGGTGCCAAAAAGGTTGGGTCCACTGGTCTACACCATCATCAGAGCTACCGTCCCATCTCAAAATCTGGTGACACATCTATTTAGAGCCCTCTGGCAGCTCCTCATTATCTTCAAGATAAAGCCAAACTTTTTATACAGGCATTCAAGACCTTATCCAGCTTAGGCTCCAACCTATCATCTAAGTCTCTCCCCAAACCTCATATCGTGCGCCCTATTTTGCAGTCACTTGTTTTGTACCATGCTAACCATACATCCTGTGTTGTCTCACTACCAGCCGTTTGTTCAAGCTGGTCCCTCTGCCAGGAATGTTCCCTTCATCTCCATTTTAGTAAGAATTTTCCTCTCTTCCCCTGTATTTTTCCATAGCACATTGTACTTCTATTCTAACACATAGCTTCTGATCAAAATGATTCCACCCACTTCTGTCTCTTGTCTAGACAGGGCTTCTGGAGGCCAGGAACCATGCTGTGCCAGAATCCTTCTTACCAGTTGACCATGTATTGAATGAAATAGTTGGAAGGTGCTTGCAGCTTAGAGAAAACTTGGGAATTAGTGAGGGATGAGAGGATGAAAGTGTGGGTGCTACACCCTGACAAACAAAAGATAATGGTGGTTAAAGGATTTGTCTTCAGATAAATCAAAATGTGAAGCTGTTAAAGTCATGGTTATGGACATTGGTGATTCACAAATGGCTGCTTAATTTAAAAATTTTAAAACACTGAAAACGTGATAAACTCATTGTAGAAAATTCAAGCAATATGTAAAAGTATAAAAAAGGGAGTAAAACTTGTAAAATTTGCTTGTGTTGGTTAGGACTATTTCTTCTACAAGAGCTAGAAAACCCAGCTCAAACTGGCTTAAGTATAAGGGGATTATTGGCTCATGGGACTGAGGAGTCAGGGACAGAGCTGGCTTCAGATGATGCCCTCTGGACCCGATCTCTCTCTTTTCTCTCTTCTCTCCTCTTTCCTCTTCTCTCCTCTCCCCGGACTTTCACCCCACACCCCCGCCCGCAACCTCACACAAACACACATGCACACAGATATATACACACACGTATTCTTGCTCTCTTGCATCCCTTGGCTGTCCTCCAAGGTGGTTTTATGCACGGGCTTCTCCGTTGTGGTTCCAAGGTGGCAGTGGCTATCCCAAATCTCACATCTCTCAGCTTCTAGTACAGCAAGGAAGAATGACTGTCTGTGGCAGATTGTCCTTGCCATAGGAGACCACAATGTTTCCCATCTCACATCTGCCATGTGACCTTGCACTTCCCCACCAAGAGGTGGAGTCTAATTCTCCTCCCCTTGGATCTGAGCTGCCTTTAGTGACTCATTTGTAACCAACAGAATGTGGCGGAAGTGATGCCAGCGTGGTGTTTGAGACTAAGTCAGAAGCAGCTTTGTAGCTCTTGCCTCCCTTGGTCTCTTGAAATTTTCACTTTCCAGATTTTTTCCTCTTGAAGACATTTCCCCTTGGAATCCAGCTGCCATGCTTTTAGAAGCCCATGCTGCAGTGTGCACTCCAGTCAACGGTTCCAGCTAAGCTCAGTTTTCAAGTCACCCCGGGTGTCAGATGTGTGAGTAAAGAACACTCCAGATGATTCCAGCTCCTAGCTGTCCAAGTCACCTACAACTTCCCAGGTAGGGCCCAGACTTCATGGAGCAGCAATAAGCCATTCCAGTTGACACTCTCCAAATTCCTGACAACAGAATCTGTTATAAAATGGTTGATGTTTTATATCAATAAGTTTTAGAGGGCTGTTATGCAACACAGTCTTTCTCAGGAGCTCCAGAACAATCCACGTTGGTTCGGGTCCCCATGGGCAATCCCCTTGCGCTTATACAACGGGCAGAGCCAGTCATTCTGACCCTAGGGTGAGTCAGCTCCATCAGAATGAGAAGAGAGGGTGAGTGGCAAGATCAGAGGTCACGCAGACTGGTTATCCAAAGAAGGCACAAGCCACAGAACCCACCATTCTCACCACCCAGAAAATGATGAATACTCTTCCAGACACATTCCTGGGCCTATGTACATACGTAGGTATAAGATTCATCACAGATAAAGTACACTCTACAAGATATTTTGTAACTTTTAAAAATGTAATGGATCATGGGGCTCTTCTGACATCAGTGGACACAAATGCACATCATCAGTTTTAATGGCTGCATAAGATTCCATTATACGAATGAACCATAATTGATTTAACCAGTTCTCTATTGATGGGTCATTAAGTGATTTCCATTTTTTCTTTTTTTTTCTATTATAAATAGTGCTGAGATAAACATCACTGCACATACATCCCTGGGCTCAACTTCCAGTGTTTCCTTAGGATAAATTCCAAGAAGTTGAATTGTAGATTCTAAGGTTATGCACATTTTTAAAGCTTGCCAAGGATTTCTAAATTCCTTCCAGAAGTGTATCTCTTTTCTAAATGCCTTCCAGAAACGTACTTCTTTACACTCCTATTGTCCCATCAACAGGGCACAAGGGCGGCCATTTCTCCACACTTGCACAGGAATATTTGCCAGTTGGAAAAGTGAAAA
Source organism: Pteropus vampyrus (assembly GCF_000151845.1). Classification (NCBI taxonomy): domain Eukaryota; kingdom Metazoa; phylum Chordata; class Mammalia; order Chiroptera; family Pteropodidae; genus Pteropus; species Pteropus vampyrus. The sequence continues at coordinate 1,889,981 of NW_011889139.1, forward strand.
AAATGATTCCTCATCACTGCTTTAATTTGAATTTCTTTGATTACTAGTGGGGTCAAGCACCTTCTCATATACATATTGACTACTTCTATTTCTTCTTTTGTAATATTGCCTGTTCAAGTCCTTTGACCAATTTTTTTATTGCAGCATTCATATATTTTATCATTGATTTATAAAGCCTTTTGGTATATTACAGTGTTAACCCTTTGTTGGTCATAAGTCTATAAGCATTTGTTGTTTGCCTTTTAAGTTTATATAGGGTGGCCACTCTTAAGCTAGATACGCATAGCCCCCAAACAAGGCAGAGTATAAGCCTTCAGAAGCAGTTGAATCCTGGCCAGAGAGTTAACTACTCTTGTCAGAAGGGACCAAGCTGCCTAAAAAAGAATCCAGGGTTAGGGAACTAGAAGGGCCAACAGAACTGACTATCCTGGAAAGAGGCTCAAATGCATCCACTAGGAGGCAGGAGGTAGCAAATGATGGTCAGACTGGGGAGAAGGGAGGAAGCTGGGGACTCTGCCCTCCTGCATGGCAGCCCCTTAAAAGTGCTTCTACAGCAGACTCCATCCCAGTGCAGGGCAGCTAGCTCTGGTTGGTTCCTGCTCCAGGAGCCAGGCAGAAACACAGGCCACCTTGGGGGCAGTGTCAAAGGCAGGAGGTCCTCAGAGTCCACCAAGTTTGGAGAGGCATTTATAAGCAACCAGAGGAATATGAATGTGATTTAGCCCAGGGGGTCATTGAGGGAGTCAGGTCATTGCCAGGGAAACGGAACTAAGTGTTCAGTCTAAAAGGGCAAGTCAAGGAGCCTTAGTGGATGCTCTGCCCAAATCCTCTTTGCTGCTGTGTTAGCTGCTAATGGCTCTTAGCTGCCCTTTCTCTGGAGAATTGCCTTTGGCAAATGGGAGCTGCCTCCCCTGAGAGGTTACACATACCTGGGCAACGCACAACCAATGAATGACTGACACAAGGGAAGGAGGGGTTGCAAAAGGCAGGCTCCTTTGCCTCCAGGAGAGACCAACCCAGGTGCAGCTGATGCTCCGGAGCTCCCTGGGGAGTCAGACTGAAGCTAGAGTCTGAGACTGCATCCTTGCTAAGCTCTTTCCCTTGCCTAATTCTGCTTCTCTCATACCCTTTCTCCTAAGACCACACCCCTAAATAAATCACATGTACCCAAATCCTTGTCTCGGTCTCTGCTTCTAGGGATCCGGACTTAAGAATAGGCAAGTTCAGGAGCAGAATGGGATAAGATGAAAGGAGAGAATCCAGAACCAAGGCTGGGCTATTTGAATGGGCACTGTCTTCCTTGCTGGGGGAGATGATGTGGGGCACTATATTGCTGTTGGATGCCCAGGACTCACCACTCCTCAAAAATCAAAGCCCAAATTCCCTTTGGGACACTACTCCTACGTCACCCCTCAGGTGGTTGAAAGGGACTGTATCATCCACAGCTCCAGAGATGGGCTCTGAGTTAATTTAATCTTTGTGTCACCCTACCCTCACCTCCAGCCACAGTGAGTGACTCAAAGATGAGCATATAAACTAATCAGAGCCAATGAAATGCTGAGGCTTCTGGGAAAGGAGTGTACCCTTCTTTCCACCGTAGTGGGTCGACATCTATCCTAGTGCAGCACAGCTATTTCTGCTGCCTTATGGAGCTGAAGAATGGAGACAATCATGTGCAACCAAACTGAGAGACAGAGTCTGGAAATGTCGTTTGGGCTCTAAATCAAACTGTATCTGAACCCAGACCTATACCTGAACTTTTTCATTACGAGAACCAATAATTCCCTCTGAAGCCAGTCTGTGGAAGGTTTTCTGTCACTTGCAACCAAGAGTCCCAACAGACATGGACACTGTGTGTTGCATGGTTAGCACAGGGATCTAAAGAAACTCAGCAAACTCATACAAGTTAAAGCCAGAAGAGTACCCCTAATCTGCCTTCACTTCTGTTCAAAGCAGCCGGCTCCCTCCCAGGGGCTGCCGTGTTCACCACGGCATTTGGGCCAGTGAGGCCAGTCCAGGGCACGCCCAGCTCTGCTGTTATTGTTCAGCTGTAGTGGCCCATTCTTTCCACTATGATCTTCAGATTAATCCCCCTCCCCCGGAAATTCATCACCTCTTCTTTCCCCTTCTCTGGAGTGGATCAAAGGGAGGCCATTCTAGGCAAGGAGGAGCAAGGCCATTTCAAACACATTAATTGGGTGGTAAGGGTGCTTCCTTCCTCAGGTGGAGAGGTTGCTGTGCTTCCTCTCAGGGCCAGGATCCAGGGAGGTAATGGGGTGTGGGAGAAAGACCATAAACTTTGGAGCTACATAAGCTTGGGTTCTAGTCCTGGCACTTCCCAGTGGTGCAGCCTGCCGTTTGGCCTCTCCAAGCTTCAAGTTCTCCATCTGTGAATAAGCATGTTGGGGGCCAAGGGCATGAAGCCCATAAAGCAACTAACTGGGGTCCAGAACAGGCCTTTTTAAAGTGCATGGGGTAGGGAGAGGGGGAAGGAGTGCAGATCTCTAGGTGTGACAGAGGCAAGAGTGAGATCACCTCCTGGGAGTCGCAGTGCAAATGCAGGGATTTGGCCTAGCGGCAAGGCAGATGGAGGCCCAGTGCACCCCACTCCCTCAGCCAGCCCAGGACCTGGGGCTCATGGTGCATACAAGAGAAGTTAAAGACACCCCATGGAGATAGAAAAGTGGTCCAGGCAGGGCCAGACTGAGTCCTTTCACACCCAAAAGGAGAGGCCAAAGTGACAGGGCCTTGGAGAGAAGAAGGTGCCCAGGACAAGCTTCCTAGGCAGTTTCTGCTTCCCGAGGCAGAGTTGGGGCAGGCGGGCAGGCACATTTTCAGGCAAGTCTCCTTTTCAAAAGGACCTCAGAGGAAGATCCTGGGTCGAGACCTCCAGAGAGAGGAAATTAGTGTTTACTGAGCAACTACTATTCACCAGGTACTGGTGCTTTAAGTCTGCCCTCTTAACTAATGCTCACAACAACCTGGAGAATAGGCATTATTCTCCCCATTTTACATATGGGGAAACTGAGTCCCTTTGCCCTTAAGTGGCTTGCCTGAGACCAGCTGAGGGGGGACCAGAGCCAGGATTCTAGCATAGAAGGGTTAGGTTCTAAAGGTTCCTGCTTTCTCAGCCCATCTGGGCCCTGGGTAAGTGGCACAATGACACCTCTGCAATGGCCCCTGGAGGAGGCACCTCGCCCATACCCTGCAGCCTCCTGGGAGCCCAGGCCTGATGTGCGACATATGGAATTGGCCTGGAGCCAATCAGGCTAAACCCAAGAGGCAATCCTGGCTCAGCTGCTAGAGGAGAGAGGGAGAGAAGAGGAGGATCCACAGGGACTCAGGAAAGTTCTCCAGCCTCTGGGACCCCACCTTAACCTCAGAACCAGCTCCACTGCTCCCTGGAGGGGTGGCCCTTGGAGAGGGACTAGGAAGGGCACCTAGCCTTAGCGGGTGGCAGGGGTGTGCCTCCTTCCAGGGACCACTTCACAGGAATCTCCCTCTGCATTCCCAAGGCAGTAGGGTAGAACAGGAAGAAAGGACAGAGCATAAAGGTACATGGATCTGGGTTCAACTTCAGCTTTACCATTTCCTATCTGTGTCCACAGACGTACCACTTAATCTCTGAACCTCAGATTCTTCATATACAAAACAAGAATGCTGTCCATATATCTCCTGGCATCCCTGTGAGGATTGAATGAGGAAGTGTGTGTGAAAATGCCTAGCGCCTGCTTGGCACATAGCAGGTGCTCAGTAAACATTAGCTCTCACTCTCCACTTGAAATTCTCATTTGACAATAAAATCTCATCTAACCCATTGATGTGACTAAATTATAATTAAAACCTAACATTTACTGAATATAACTATGTGCCAGGCATTGTTCTGAATGTTTTATATCTGTTACCTCATTTAATTCTCAAAGTACCCTATGAGGTAGATATTATTGTCATCACTTGACTGATGAGGAAACTGAGGTACAGATGTTAAGCAACTTGCCCAAAGTCATCCCACTAGTAAGGGGAAGAGCCAGGATCTTAATCGAAACACAGTTTGACTCTATGCTCCCTCTACCCCTCCCCAACCCACCTCCACCCAGCCCATGTTCATTGTAGGCTATTAAGCCCATACCATGAGTAAGTGCTGTGCTGGGGGCCAGAGGGGACTAAAAGAGATACATCTTGAGGTGCTTACGGTTTGGAGCAGGAGACAAAATGCACAGAAACACAAGTAAGAAGGTGGTAAATGTCACAAGAGAAAAACTGAGTTGCAGGTTGTAAAGAGGGAAAGATCAATGCTGGAGATGGAGGCAGAGGGCTCTTTAGGGAAAGGGAACAGCAAAGACAAAGGTGTCGGGGCGGGGAGCCTCTATGAGGCATAGGTGCATAAAGGGGAGTTTTGTGGTCAAGTTTAGAAGGGTAAGTTGGGGCCAAATGATGAGAGTCTGCTTGGGGTTTGGGCCCTGTACTGGGGGTAAAGAGAGGGACGTTGAAGGATTCTCTGGAGAGAAGGGACACAAAAAGGTTTACGCGGTATAAACCCAGCTCTGCCGGCAGGGAGGAGGAAGCATGGCTGGATAGGGCTGGGGCATGAGGCCCGTTGAGAGGCAGCTGTAATGGTTGTGATATGTGCTGATGAGAGTCTGAACTAAGGTGGGAACAGTGGAATGAGATGGCCCATATCTGTCCTCCTGTGATGGAAGGAAGAGAGTGAACCTTGGCTGGTACCTCCTACTTTGCCAGCCCCATTCCTTGGATGGTCAGCCTGGCTTTGGCCACCTGTTCCCACCGCCCGGTGGTGTGGGCTGCAAGGATCATTAACCCAAATCATGAACTCATGCTTCCTTTCAAAACATCTGGATGGATAGAGGTCCCTCCCCAAACTCCACTCCCTCTCCAAGGGAGGATAAAGCTGGGCTTCCAGACCAACTGAGCATTTTTCTCTTTGCAAGAATGCCAGAGACACACACCTGCCACTGACATTACACTACAATACTGCCCACTAGTACCATGCACGTGTACCTGGCATCACAGCAGGAGCACTAGACTAGGAGTCAAGAGGCCTGGTTGCAGGTCCAATTCTCTTGCTCATGAGCTCTGTGGCTCTCAGCAGCTCACTTATGCTATTTAGGCTTTTACTATCTCATCTGTGAAATGGGGATAAAATGCCTGCCTTCCAGGATTGCTTTGTGGACTGAAAGAAAGTGTACATGAACATCTTCTATAAACTTTTGAAATACTGCTTAAATATTGAAATTTGTGTACATTTTCGTTGTGTACACTAATCTGTTGAGTTTGACTCTCTACCAGGATCCAGGGAGTGAACACGCCTTTGCACTTCCACATTCGTAATCCTATTCCAGCCTCTGTTCACCCTGTGATGGGGAAGAACTTTGCTTGAAACACACGCTATGTTCACATCCTGTGTATGACAAATGGGAAAATGGCTTAAATTAAAGGAGGAAAGATATTATCGGGACTAACTTCCCAATGCAGGAGACTGGTTGGTTCCTGGAAATCTTCCCAGAAAAAAAGAATCAATTAAGTACTTTACCCAGAATAGACACCAAATAAATTGTTGAGTGCAATTGACTCTGTCATATTTGCTGGGAGATAGAAAAATGGATCAGATAGATTCTTAAGACCCTTCCTCCATCTGACCTTCTATGTACCATATATACATGTTTGCATGTCTGCTGCCTGGGTGAGAGTCTAGGGTTGGCACTCAGCCGACCCACCTCAAACCAGCTGTGTGACCTTGGAAAGATCTCATGCCCTCTCTGAGCCTCTATTTCCTTCTCTGAATGCCAATCTGAACGAGAAATGTAATGAACCTCCTAGGATAGTGTCCAAACTTACATTCCATAAGTGATTGCTGAATAAATGAATGAGTGAATGAATGGCACTCAGTAAGATATACAATTCATGTTTGCTCTTCTTTCTTCTCTGGACTGAGTCTGTCCACTGTCAAATGTCTCCAGGTTCCCTGTTGGTTCTGCTGGAATAGGATCTGCCTCCATGCCCAAGGCTCAGGCCAGGTGGAGGGTAGTTGAGGGATTTGGGGTCTGCAACTTCACACCCAGCAGCTCAGGCTGCCCTCCCGTTTCAGGGCATGGGCAGCAGGTATGCGTTGCTGTTCCCACGGGCCGCCCAGCTTAGCTGGAGGCTCCATTTGCTGGGAGAGTAGCCTGGGCTGCAGCCCCACTCTGACCTGCTCTTAACCCCCAGGAAAGTTACACAAACTCCTCCACGCTCCGCTGGGAGCCGGGTCGCATAAGGTGGGGGCAGGAACAATACTTCCCCTTGTGCCCTGGGCCTATTCCACATCAGCACACATGGGGGAGGGACTCAGGAGGCAAGCGGAGGGGGCAGCCCAGCTCCGGTTTCAACCATGCCTGGAAATTGGATCTTCCTCCCTGGCCAGAACTCCCTGAAGCATGAAGGGGGGCTGGAACCCAGGTCTCAGCAGGAGCCAGCTTTCTCTTCCCCATGTCTCCCACCAAAATCAGCTTTGTGACTCAACTACAGAGCTGATCTGCATAACTCCTTATCATTGCATCTCCCTTTGACAAATAAACTCCAGTTCTGTGATGTACGTGCATGAAGATAGTGGGGAGGAAAGGGTCTACTCTGGGAATTAGGAAGCCTGAATATGGTAATACTGTTCCCAAGAGAGACACCAAGGGTTAGACTAGCTGAGGGCTGAGAATGCAGGATATAGAGCCAGACTACCTAATTCAAATTCTAGCCTGACATTTATCACCTGGTGACCTCAGATCAGGTACCCACCACTCTGACATTTCTGCTATAATGGTATCTCCCTCCTGGGTCATTACGAGGAATAAATAAGTTCTTACGCACAACACACTTAGAGTAGTGCTCAAGAAATGCCAGCTGTACAGCTTGCTCTCCACACAGGTTTAGGGGAAGTAAAGGCATGTACAGTCTTCCCTTAACTTTCCAGGGAAGAGCACATTGTTCAAATTGTTTAAAACAGAACTACTTAAAATACATGAAACTAGCTGTCGAAATTTTGAAACATAATCAAAGTTTTGATTGCTCTGTGACAGTGTAAAAATTGCAGTTTTCATCAGGCAAAAAAAGAAAAACAAAGAATTATTACAGTCAACCCCGTCACCCCTCCCATTTGGGTTCTGCATGCCCATCTAAATTAGTTTGCTCGTGTTGACACATGCACAGCTTTGCATCACTTGAGACACACACTTCTTATTCTTCAGTCATTTTAAATTTAGGCTATAGTTGGCAGTGGTTGGTTTCTTTACAGGTAACTTCAGATGCTTGAAAACAAGGTCAAAACAAAAGTCTCTCCTCTTCTCCTTGACAATCTGTTACAGTTATGTCTCTCTCTATCCCTGTGCCCTTCTCTTTTAGGGACTTACTTTCTTTCCTGTGACCCCCTCTTCTCTTCCTTGGTTCAGAATTCCTAAAAGAGAACTAACAGGAATCATCAATATCCCAGAGTGGGAGAAATCATCATGATTTGGAATGGGAGAGATTTCAGCACCAAGGACAGCCACACAGTGCCCTTGTTCCTGCTTGTTCCCCCAACTCTCAAACGTTTTAGTTATGCCATGACTATACCTCCTGGAAACACGTGCTCTGTAGAAGCTGGAGGAAGTGGCTAAGAGGGGAAGATCATCTTTAAGGCCCCTTATAGCTCTGTGACCCTAGGATTCTTCATGTTTGACTTCCCTTTTCTTTCTCCCTCTCTCTCTCCCTCCTTCCCTTCTTTCTTTTTCATTTTTTGATAGAAACCTTCCATTCATTTTAATGGGCTTACAGCCATCACCCAGGGAGAGGGGCCAAAGAACAGAGCTTCTCATGACACAGCAGCAAGCTGGTCTTTAGAAACCCTCAGAACTCACCACTAAAGAGTCACCAGACTTTCTCTCTGCCCCTAGTCATAGAGACATCATGTTAGTTCTCACAAAAAGCTGAGCTACCATAACAAAAAGCCACTGGCTTAAAAAACCTCATTCTCATGTGACGAGGTGAGTAGGAGGGCTGTGTTGTTCCACACAGCCAAACAAGAACCCACTCTCTCAGTGAGGTTTCCTCCATTAGCCCTTGGTGATGTCCTCATCTGCATAGTCATGCTGGGTCATAGGCATGTCCAGGAAGGAGAAAAGGTGGGAGGAACATATGAGTATTATTTTAAGGGCTTAAAAGTAGTAACAAATCACTTGAGCTCCTATCCCATTAGTGGGGACTTTGTCACACAGCCACACCAAGCTACGAAGGGGCTGGAGAATTTGGTTCCTAGCTAGGCAACCATATGCCAAACCACAACTTCACTGCTTTAGAAAAAGAGGAGAATGGACTTTGGTTCAACAACATTATCCTCTATTTAATGGATGAGGTAGAGCTGCGGAAATGGGAAGTTTTGCTCAGGGAAAGGGAAAGGAATTTATTGAGTAAGACACCATGCTAAGTGCTTTCGTGTACACTTAAAATGCCTTGGGGTCTCATTTCTCCAAATGTCCAATCCAGTTATTTCACCAATCTTTGCTTGTGCTGTTTATCCCAACTGGAATACCCTTGTCTCTTGGATGAGTTCATCCTACCCTTTCTTCAAGCTCAAGAACCACCTTCTTAATCATAGAATTTTAGAACCAGAAGGAACCTCAAAAACTAGATAATTTGCCTCATTTTATAGTTGAGGAAACTGAAGCCAGAGAAGTAAAGAAACTTGCCCAATGTCACACAGTGAAGTATCCACATAACTGGATAGCCCATAGCTAGGGCTCAGGACTCCAAGTCCAGTGCTCCTTCTACGTAGCACTGAGAATCCCCTTCTGCTCCCACTCTCATATTCTGCTCTGCTTCTCATATTTCTTTAGACAAATTTCTCAGCCTCTCTAATCTCCGGATTCTTAAACTGCGGAATGAAGAGGTTCATATTATCCCTAAGGTTTTATTAGGACACAGACCCAGTCATTTAATGGTGGGGCCACCCTGGACTTTCAGATCCTAGCCCCTCTCAATGATGCTGAGATATCTGTAGACAAAACGATACTCCTCTCCACCTCCTCCTATGGATGAATTCATAGCAGAATCAACAGAAGCATTTCTTTCTTCCCACCTCCCCAGAGACCAGTATGAGGGCTTTACATGTTGTATCTCACTTATTCATTTAAAACTCCATGGAGAGTATTATTCTCTCCAATTTTTATATGAAAAAAACTGAGGCTCTGAGAGGTTAATGGCTCTCTGGGGCAAATGGATTAACTTTGATGCTGGGATCCCTAAGGTGGAGAGGCAGGACCAGTGGGGGGCGGGGGTTTCAGGGAGATTTTGGCTTAATGCAATAAGAGCTTCCTACTAGAGCTGCCTCTAGAGAGATAGGCTGTCTTGGAAGGAAGGGATTTCCTGTTCCCTGGCAGTGTGCACACACAGGGTGAAAGATCAAAGGATTTTAGCACCCGATGAGTAAGGCAGGGGCAAAGGGGTTGATTCCATCGGTGATTCCCAAAGATTATTTCAGGAGATACCCTGACTATCATTAAAGTAACATTTCTTACATAGAGAAAAAAGTTACTTCTTCAATTATTTTGCAAACTTTCTGACTCTGACCAGGAGGTCCCCGTTCGGAGCTAGGACAGCTTGCACCTCTCCACCATTAGTTCCCTTTTTACTAGGAGAGAATAAGCCTCAGGCTCAGAGCTCTGGTGCAGGTGGTGGGACTTGCTGGAATGGAATAACATAGGGCTTTCTATTTTATTTATTTTTATGGTTACCTTCCTTCTTTCATGGCAAATGATTCGGGTTTCCCCATTACTGCTGTGATATGAAGTTTCATTTGAAAATGAATATATTCTAAGAGAATGAAAATAAATGCTACAGACTAGGAGAAAATATTTGCAAAACACATATCTGATAAAGAACTTGTATCCAAAATATACAAAGTCTAAAACTCAACAAGAAAACAAACAACCTCAAGAGTAGGCAAAAGATTTATCAGCTCATCAGAGAAGCTATACAGATGGCAAATAAGCATGTGAAAAGATGCTCCACATTATATGTCATTAAGGGATTGCAAGTTAAAATAACAATGAGATGCCATTAACTACCTATTAGAATGGCTAAAATCCAAAATACTAACAACACTAAATATGAAGCAACAGGAAGTCTCATTCATTGCTGGTGGGAAAGCTAAATGGCACAGCCACTTTGGAATACAGTTCAGCAGTTTCTTACAAAACTAAACCCAGTCTTACCATGTGACCCAGCAATTGCACTCCCTGGAATTAACCTAAATGAGTTGGAAACCTGGGTCCACTAAAAAATGCACATGAATGTTTACAGCAGCTTTACTTATAATGGCTAAAACTTGGAAGCAACCAGATGTCTTTCAAAGGTGATTGGATAAATGAACTGTGGTAATCCAGACAATGGAATATCATTCAGTGTTAAAGAGAAATGAGCTATCAAGCCATGAAAAGACATGGAGCAAACTTAAAGGCATATTACTAAGTAAAATAAATCGGTAGAAAAGCCTACAGACTGTACGATTCCAACTATGTGACATTCTGAAAAAGGCAAAACTATAGTGACAGTGGAAAAATCAGTGATCGCCAGGGTGTGTAGGGGAGGGAGGGATAAGTAGGTGGAACACAGAGGGTTTTTAGGGCAGCAAAACTATTCTGTGTAATATTGTGAAAGGTGAACACACAAAATTATGCATTTGTCAAAACCCATAGAACAGTACAACACAAATAGTGAACCCTAATATAAACTGTGGATTTCAGTTAATAATAGTGAATCAATATTGGTTCATCAATTATAACAGGTGTACCACAGCAATGTAAAGTGTTAATAACAGAGGTAACTGTGGACAGAGGGAGATTGGGTATATGGGAATTCTCTATACTTTGTGCTCAATTTTCTGTAAACTTAAAAATTCTCTAAAAAATTAAGTCTATTAATTTAAAAGTAAATAGACGTATATAAGTTTAAGAGGCTAGCAACTCCACTTCTAGAAATAGAAACATAAATACCCCAAACCTGTCCAAGACTCCTCAGAGCAGCACTGTTGGTAATAGCTGAATGTCCACCAACAGAAGAGTGGATAAATCACCTGTGACACATCCATACAATGGAATACTATACAGCAATGAAAAAGAACAAACTACTATAACGTGCAACATGAATGAATCTCATAAACATAATGCTGACTGCAAGAAGCCAAATAACAAAGAGTCTATCACATATGATTCCATTTTTATAAAGTTTTTAAAAATACAAAACTGATCCATGGTGTTAGGAATAAGGAGAGCTGTTCCCCATGGAACAGGTTTGAGACTACAAGGGGATTCATGGGGGTTTCTGGGGTTCTGATAACGTTGCCTTTTCTCACTCTGGACGCTGGTTACATAGGTGTGTTCACTTTGTGAGGAATTCATCTAGATATTCACTAATAAGTTGTGTACTTTTCTGTATGTACACTAAAATTTTACACAAAAATGGGTCCATTAACAATAATATATGTAAACAGTAATAGAGGGTGAAATCCCACCACCCAGCATTTCCCTCCACCATATGCCCAACAGAAATGTGTTCATGAGTCCACCGAAAGACATGTACAGGGCTGTTCACAGCAGCACTGTTTTTAATAGCCCCAAATCAGAAAAAAAAAAAAAAAATCACATGTCTATCAACAGGAGATTGGATAAGTAAGCTGTGACATAGTAATACAATCAGGTGTTAAAAAGGGCAAACTATTGCCTCACCCAACAACACAAACAGAGCTCGCAGATAAAATGGTGAGTGAAGGAAGCAAAACGAAGAAGTGGGCCTAGTAGACAAGTTCATTTCCATGAAGTTCAAGAACAAAATTAGTCAGTGGTTACTTTTGGGGGGTGCTGACTGAGAGAAGGCAAGAGGAAACTCTGGTGCTAGAAACATTCCATATTGTGATGGGGTGAATACACATGTGAAAACGGGTCAAGCCACACACATAAGATACATGTACGATAAGTTTAAAAATACAGAGGAACTCAGAAATGGCCAACATTAAGAAAGTAGAATGTAGATGACTAAAGTTTGGGAAGTAGTGGACAAGAAGTTCTTTTGGGGGCTGCCTGTCCTGACAGTGGGATCCTCTAATTACAGTACCACCACCCCTCCCCACCAAGGACTCCAAGGCCTAAGGTCAGCGGGTGACCCCTTATCTGGCCTGGTGATCAGTGGAAACATAGGGTTTAGGGGGTCAGACGCCAGTTGTCCCCACTCTGTCCCCAGGGCCAGCTCTGAGCCCTGCAATCTGAGGCCTCAGGATCATGAGGGCAGATTCCTGCCTGAGCCTTTACAAACAAACAGAAAGGCTATGGTGGTGCCATCCCTTCTTGATTACCCCCAAGGCGCGACGGACTCTCTCCTGGGATGTCCTGGCCCTCCCCGGCCCACCCCCATCTTGGACCCAAGCACCAATGGACATCTTCCTATGGGCTTGGCCCCAGCGTCATTTTCATCCCCCTAGTCTTCACGAGCTTTTCTACAGACTCACTACAGAATATGTCATGTCCCTTCACCTCTCCACACCTCATTTCCACCTCTGCAGAATGTGAAGACAAAGGAGATTCAGAACAGAAGCACAGACTAGCCCCATCCAATGCAGGGCTCCCTTCTGCAACATCGCAGGCAGTTACCTACTTCTGCCCAAACACCTCCTGTCACGGGGAGTTCACCTCTGACTGTTAGTGTGCTTCCTAGAAATAAGGTACAGCCAAGATGTGCTTCTTTTTGCAAAAAAATTAAATTATATATCTAAATATACAGATGTCCCTCTGTAACTTGGGAGATTGGTTCCAGGACCCCTGCAGATATGCACAAGTCCATTTTATAACCTATATTTGCATATAGGCTACACAGTAGGGTATGCCTACATATCACTTCATGTGGATTCAGCATAGTGCTCGATGCATGGTAAATTCAAGTCTTCATTTGGGGAACTTACTAAATTTTTTTTTTTTAATATTTTTGATCCACAGTTTGTTTAACCCATGGATGTGAAACCCACAGACACAGAGGGCCAATTGTATATAAATATGTACATAAATACATGTGGATATAGATATATATGTCTGATATGCATAGATAAGCTCTCTCTGGAAAGTATGCAATAAAACAAGCAATAATGGTTGCCTCCAAGAAGAGGAACTGGGGGTCAGGTACAGGAGCAGGAGGAAGATTTATTCCCTATTCTCACCCATTTGCACCTTTTGAATTTTGTACTTTGTGCATGCATTACCTAGTAAAAGTAGGTAGAATACTTTTGAAAAAAACAGTTCTAGTTCTTACATTCTTGGCTGGCACAGCTCTAGGTGAGGTCAAGGCCAGGTGCACTCCACCCACAAGTCCATACACTGCTTGATGGAGAGTTAAGGCTTTAGAAGCAAATATCTGAGCCCCAGTTCTCTCGCCAGTATTTGTTGTGAGACTGGCACATTGCTTTAACTTCTCTGAATCAAGATTTCCTTGCCTATGAAATGTAAAATAATGATGTCTTCCCCACTGGGTTACTAAAAGGATTAGGTAAGGCAGTGTCTGGCTCTGCACAGGTCTGTTATTATTAATCTTATCCCCTTATTGTACCTGCACATATACACCTTTCAGTTTACAAAGTATTCTCCTATTTAATTCTCATGACAATGCTAGTGTGTTTAATTCCATCTTACAGATGAGAAACTGAGGCTCAGTGGCTTGTCCATGGTTACATAGACAAAAGGCTGCCTCTGGGTCTGGGATCTTTAAGCATCTTAAATTATTCTCAGAGGGTCTTGGAGATGACCCTGGCCCTCTCCCTTCCACTCTTACCTCCAGTGCTCAAGACATATCTCTTTCCTGAGTCCTTGTCCTAGAACTCTGGGCATTTTGAGAAATGGAAGTAAGAGGGAGAGGGACAGGGCTACCCCACAGCCTAGCCTGGGCCATGCTTGACTCCACAGAAAGCTGGGGTCCCCGATACATGTTTGCAAGAGACCAACAAACTTGATGGTCCCAGAGTGCTATGAAGATGTCACCACGAGAGGCCGGCACAGGGCAGGCAGTTGTAATTAAGACCTCGATTGGAGGGCAGTCATTGTGGGCAGAGAAGGCAGCTCCCTGGCCTCAGGCCTAGCCTTAGACACTGGAGGGCAGTGATTCCCTAGGATTCCCTCTGGCTGTAAGGAACCAGTAAGCAGGCTCGCCATCCCCAGAGAGGATGTGTTTGTGGGCTTATTTCATTCAAGTCCATCCTGTCCCTGGGCTCCAGTGGGTACGACTCACATCTGTTATGCTCAGCACCTGGCACAGACAGAGCCTGGCACATACTAGGCACCCATTAAATACCTGTTGAATGGATGAGTGGTACCCCACAAGCTGTTCCATCCACCCTCAGCCTCTGTGCATTGCTGCCTCCATCACTCACCCATTTCTCTTCTGCACTCCAACCCTCCCAGTGTCTGGGAAGTTCTGGCTGAAGTCTACGCTCCATCCTCCCTGCGGTAGCCTCACTCCTGCCCCTGTACGGGAAATGGAGTGTCAGTCTAGGGACGTGGGTGATGTTTATGAGAAGCCACAGCAGAGTTACTGCAGCCCCCTCAGCTCCCAAGGTGGAGGAGAAAATCACCGCAGTAAATTTCCCCAACAGTGCCCCGCCCAGCTCCTCCTCCGAGATTCTAGCCCCTTCGCTCATGATTTACAAAGGGAGAGAAGTAGGAGCCTCAGCCGCCTCTGCAGGATGGAGGTAGGCTCCGGCAGCTCCAGCAGAGAGGATGTCCTCACCCCAGGCCCGGCACAGGGACACTGGCCATCCACCAACAACCCCCACCACCTTGGTTCTTCTTCCTCCAAGCTGGGTACCCATCATCTTGCCCTCCCCTCAAGGCTCCCTTGGAAGCCAGGAAGCATTAGATCCCCCAGAGGCTCATTCCACAACTCTCCCTGACCTCTAGTTTTCCAACTGTCCACTGGGACCACTGGAGGCTTACTCGAAAATTGGCGGGGGGGAGGGAGGGTGTCCAGCCAGGGCCCTGCTAGAGCTGGGGAGAAAACCACAGCATTATTTCTTTTTCATTCATTCACTCATTCACTCGCTCAAAGCCAGGACCCAGATCACACAGATAGGAAGCTGTGGAGTGTCCAGAGGGAATGGGACCAGGCCTCACTCCATCAGGTGGTAATGGGGAAAGAGCACTGGACTGCGAGTCTAGAGGTCTGGATTCTAGTCCCTGACCTGCCAACAACCTTGATATGCCCTTGGGTAAGTGGCCCTTTCTGATGTCGGGTCCTCCATCTGTAAAATGGGGGCCTGGGTCAGGAGCGGGTGAGGGGCCCCTCAATCCCTCCCACCCTGGAGTCTGCCTCATGTCCTGGGATAGCACTCACTGATCTGGCTCCCCAAGTGACCCTCCTGCCCTAAATCATGTTACACAGCTCCTCCTATTTCCCAGTTCTGCGGGGCAGCCAAGGGTGAACAGCTGTCCTGGACCCACTTACACGGTAGGAGGTGGGCAGCTGCTGCTTATGTGTCCCCGTTATCCCCAGAGCCATTGCCAAGGCAAAGGGCCCCCTCACACCTTGGCCTGAGGGCACAGGCCCTTGGAAGCCTCTCCAACACGCTCCCAGTAAAATGTCATTTTTCTCCCTCTCAAAGTCACCTGAAGCCACCGTCTGGAACCTTTTATGCCCACACCTCATCCTGGGCAGGGCTGCATTTCCTCCAGATCCAGTAGGAACCCGGGAGCTTGGGGAGCTTCTGAGAGGTCCAGGTTGATGTATTTCCTTTACCAACTCCCAGCAGCAGGCAGACATTAGGAGGACCCCCTATTGCAGGGCCCCGGGGGTCAGAAAGAGGAGTGATGATGAAATGAGCGAGGTGAGGGTGCAACCAGTGCAGTTCCCATAAATGCTCATTGGGCTGAAAGCAGCCAATATGGCTGCTGGGTCGTGGGCAGCACTTGGCCCATTTGTAGTAATCTCATAGTCAGATAACAATAATGGCAGCTTCATTTATTGAGCCACGGACTATTCTAAGCGCTTTACCCATAACAGCTCCTTTAACCATCACAACAATCCTAAGAAGCATGTGCTACTATTATTCCTAATTTACAGATAAAGAAACAAAGTTCAAAGGGGTTGAACTGCTTGGCTAAGGTAAGAGATTAGGGCCAGATTCAAACCCCAAGGGTCTGCTCAGATGCCTGAGCTCCAACCACCACCCTGAGTGTTAGGGGTAAGGCATCTCTGCTCTCCCTCTCTGCAGGAAACAGACCTAGAGACAAGAGAAAAGTCCCCCAAGGTCACACGGCAAGACAGAAGCAATCCTGTTGCTTGAACTGGGTCTCCTGAGGGTCTACCCTGAGCTCCAGTCCATTTCCAGCCAGCCCTGCAGAGCCCCAGGGCAGAGTAGTGCCCACCACCCATAAAATGAAGGTATGCCCTTCCCCTGCCCACTCTCAGCCTCTCTGTGGCACAAGGGAAGCTGGATCTCCTCACGTTTGTGGCTTCTCTGTAGCTATTTGTCAGCGGTCTGTAAGCTGCTCCCACAACACAAATCCCACAGCTCAACTTATCAAAGACCAAGTGTCATTTTTATTTTTGTTTCAGCCCATGTTCTTAGGGATTAGTTTTGCCCACCTGGAATTCAGCTCAGCTGTTGGTAAGGTTGTTTGCTGCTCAGACACCTGACATGGGAGGCAGGGGCCTACGCTCTCAGGGAGTGGTTTGCCTTGGACACCAGAAAACAGGATCCAAACCCAGCTGAATCAAGCTCTGAGTAGCTTTTTGCCTGCAAATATATATTTTTAAGGCCTAAATTCCCCTAGTACAGGGTATATGTTTTTCCATCAGATTGGGGAATTCCCTAGGCAGAGCTATGTCTATGTCTGCCCCATCTGACTGGGGCATTCTCCCAGTATAAGAATCGTGTCTCCCCCATTAGACTGAAGGCTTTCCCAGGCCTGAGCTGTAACTCCCCCATCAGACTCGTTATTTCCCAAAGACAACACTGTGTCTCCCCCGTCAGACTATTTCCTAAGGATAATGCTGTCTCCCCCATCAGACGGAGTACGGTCTGTAGCCCCCTCCAGGCAGTCCCCATCCAGGGCACAACCAAATCTACACCATTTGGTACAGGGCAGCTTCTCCCAGAATGAAGTTTCAGATGACAGGAAAACTCCCCCATCCTTCCCACACCAACCCCAAGGAACCAAGCTAGAGAGACCTCTGTGAGGGGCCACTGAAGCCTGTCCCCAGCCAGCAGGGCCCAGCGGGGCCCACCAGGCCCACGGGCTCCTCTCCCTGCCTGCCACCCCCACTGGACAGCCCAGCGCCCCCTGACCCCATGGCCTTCCATCATGGGAGATCTATAACATTTACAATCCCAAAACAAAAGGCCCTGAGGGCCGAGGACAGAATTCATCTTCCCAGCTGACAAGCCCCGTTAATTAACGACTTGGAAATCGATGACGAGAAGGGACAGGCAGCAAATGACACCTCATCGCGGCCAGGAGGAGGGAGGAAATGTCCGGGGACTGGCGGACACGCACCGCAGGGCTGGCCGGGTGCCTGGGAGAGCCACCGCACCCATCTGTCACTGTCACTTCAAACACAGTCGACTACCCTCAATCCAGAAATTCTCATTTCCCACCACAGCAGTCCCCCCAAAAAGGGGGGTATGTGCCCAAAGAGTGAAAGGAAAGTATTTATGGAGCACCTACTATGTGCCAGGCATTGTGCTGGATGCTTTTCATTCATTGTAACCTCTTCCAGCAGCTGTGGAAGTTAGGTTTTATTATTCCCATTTTAGGGATGAGAAAATTAAGGGCTGTAGGAAAGTCAACCTAAGGCTGGGGCTGTGTTTTAAAATGTGTTCTAGGTTAATGAAATCAGCTCTTAGATCTAAAAAGACACCCAGATTAGAGAAAAGAGCTCTGGATTTGAGGGAAAGAAATCCAGCCCCACTATCTGTAATCTCAAACAAGTTAATTTCTCTGAGCCTCAGTTTCCTCATCTGTCACAAAGAGAGAATGACCCCCACCCTACATGCCAGATAGAGGGCTCCTTAATCCGTATGGATGAGCCTAGGAAGCACTAAGGCCTACTTGGGTAAAGGATCAGACATTATTTCTTGTCACTAGCCTGCTGATCACCCGCATCCAACTCTGGGACATGACAGATGAAATGGTATGAGAGCTGGAGGGCAGTTCTGGAGAAGGGAAGGCCTGAGAGGGCTGAAGGGTGACCGTCAAAGATGCAAGGACAACAGGACATAGAAATAGGCCCCCTTGCACCCACCTGTGAGGAGCTGAATCTTTCTGTAAAAAGGAGCTAATAAAAGTACCCGCCTCGTGAGGTTGTTGTGGAGTTGAGACAAATTATAGAAGTAAATGGTTTAGCATGGCCTGGCATACAGTAAGTGCTCAATAAATGTTAGAAAGGGTTGATGTCCTCCTATTCCATCTCCCTCTCCCAAACGAATGCCTGTTGAGATGTGGCACAGTGGGAGAAAATAAAGTGTATGGATCACCTACCTGATCCAGGGCTCCATGCTGAGGGCTCCAGGGAAGGGGGCAACTTACCTTCTGCTATAAGGAGCCAATAAAGGATGAAATTATGATACATGCTACAACATGGATAACCTTTGAAGACATTATGCTAAGTGAAAGAGACCAACACACAAGAATAACTGCTGTATGATTCCACTTACATGGCAAATTCATGAGAGACAGAAAGTAGATCAGAGGTCACCAGGGGCTATAGCGAGTGAGTAATGGGAAATTATTACTTAATGAGTACAGACTTTCTATTTGGGGTGATGGAAAAGTTTTGGAAATAGACAGTGATGATGGTTGCACAACATTGTGAATGTAACTAATACCACTAAGTTGTGTACTTAGAAAATGGTTAAAATGGCAAATATTTAAATTTTTTATTTTTCAATTAGTTGGCATACAATATTATATTAGTTTCAGGTGTACAACACAGTGATTAGACATTTATATAACTCATGAAGTGATCACCCCAATAAATCTAGTACCCATCAATAATACATAGTTATTATTGACTGACTATATTCTATATTACTGACTATATTCTCTATGCCGTACTTTACATCTCCATGACTATTTTGTAACTACCAATTTGTACCTCTTAATCCCCTCCCCTCTTTCACCTAACCCCGTACCCTCCACCTGGCAACCATCAAAATGTTCTCTGTATCTATGAGTTTATTTCTATTTTGTTTGTTCATTTACTTTGTTTTTTAGACTCCATATATAAGTGGAATCATATATTTGTCTTTTTCTGATTTATAAAATGGCAAATTTTATATTATACATATTTTACCACAACTAAATTCTTTTTTAATCCAACAAAAAACAAATGGGGCCCAAGAACCTCTTTGGCAAAAAAGTCTGCTTTAGCTGTCTTCTTGGGACTACTCTGGGATCAGGGGAGCCCTGCACTGGGTAAGTGAGGATGGGAAAACAAACTGTATTCTCCCTCTTGCTTCTTTCCAGCTGCCCCAAGTCCCCACTCTTCCCCCAGCCCAAGGTATGGAGGAAAGTTAGCCAGGACTGGGCCAGCCTGGGTCTCCTCTGAGAGCAGATGGCTTCACTCTCCTCCTCTCTCCCCACTCCCAGCCCCCTTAAAGAAGAGACCTTTCCAGAATACGTCATCTCACCGGAGCTGTAAATGTCACGTTTAAATTCATACGTTGTATCATCTTTGATTTCAAAGAGGATTACACCTCAGTTGTGAAAGGCGGCCACAGCGCAGGGCCTGAGCGGGCCTCCTGGGCCTCTGCTGGGCCCCAAAGCATTGTTAACTCCTTCCGATTCATTAGGTCTAATCCTAGTGGCACTGAGTAAGGGGCCCAGGGCTGCACCCAGCACTCAGGACCATATGTGCCCACTGTATCACTCATTCGCTAATCCAGCACCCGTCGTGAGCACCGGCCCACTGGAAATGGGCTGTAGCCACCTGCTCTGGGCCGGGAGGAGTCCTGGCCCTGGGGGAGGGTCAGTCAGGGTCTAGTTCAGCTCCAAAACCACCACAAATCCTTTGTGGATTGAGCCACAAGGATCACAGCATGGAGAGAAAGAGGTGGGGGGGTCCCAGGAGAGGTGGAAAGACAGAGATCAATCTGTCCTGCTATGCTTCTCTCCCCCAATATATACTCACAAATATACCCAATATGAATGCACCCTCGCTCTGTACACATCTGCGTACTCGCTCTCATGCAATATGTCCACTTTCTCATAACATCCAGCAGCTGGCAGTACACCTGTGCACCTGCGCACACTCACATACACACCACACACATCTAGGCACATCACATCCACACTCACACACCCGCAATACACCCCCACACTCCTGTATACCCAGCCACACACATATCCATACATACATGTAGACCTGGTCCACTGCAGAATTTTCCAAGTTTATTTAATAAAAGAAGAGCCCCTGGCATTTCCCCTCGACTTTTCCAATGCCCAGGAAGTTAGAGCTGGAAGGGACTTTAAAGAGAATTGGGCCCACCCATCTCTCTTACAGGTAGGTAGACTGAGGCACAGTAGGACGACGGGGCCTGGAAGGCAGCGTGGAAGCGTGGAAGGAGCAGGGCCCTGAGACCTGCAGCAGCAGCCCTGCCCTCACCAGCTGACTGACTTTGGGTAATTCCCTCACTGCCGCAGAGCCCTTGTCCCTCGTCTAACTTAACCGGTGTAACAGCACCCGCCCCAGGACTGCTACGAGGATAACACGAGACAATGTACAGGCGCACCTTTTTTGTCGATTTAGTTCCAGACCACTGCAGTAGAAGACCACAATAAAGCAAAT
>NW_011889139.1:1910871-1915211 GCF_000151845.1 Pteropus vampyrus
CCAATATGAATGCACCCTCGCTCTGTACACATCTGCGTACTCGCTCTCATGCAATATGTCCACTTTCTCATAACATCCAGCAGCTGGCAGTACACTTGTGCACCTGCACACACTCACATACACACCACACACATCTAGGCACATCACATCCACACTCACACACCCTCAATACACCCCCACACTCCTGTATACCCAGCCACACACACATCCATACATACATATAGACCTGGTCCCCTGCAGAATTTTCCAAGTTTATTTAATAAAAGAAGAGCCCCTGGCATTTCCCCTCGACCTTTCCAATGCCCAGGAAGTTAGAGCTGGAAGGGACTTTAAAGAGAATTGGGCCCACCCATCTCTCTTATAGGTAGGTAGACTGAGGCGCAGTAGGACGACGGGGCCTGGAAGGCAGCGTGGAAGCGTGGAAGGAGCAGGGCCCTGAGACCTGCAGCGGCAGCCCTGCCCTCACCAGCTGACTGACTTTGGGTAATTCCCTCACTGCCGCAGAGCCCTTGTCCCTCGTCTAACTTAAACGGTGTAACAGCACCCGCCCCAGAACTGCTACGAGGATAACACGAGACAATGTACAGGCGCACCTTTTTTGTCGATTTAGTTCCAGACCACTGCAGTAGAAGACCACAATAAAGCAAATCGTAATCCCTTTGCTGGTGGAGGGCCTTGCCTTTGATCTTTTTTTTTTTTTTTTAAAAAGGCAACATTTGAGAAGTGCAGTAAAGCGAAATGCAATCAAACAAGGTATACCTGTATGTCCAACACAAAAGCACCCTACACAAATCGGCAAATGCCACAAGTGGACTCCTAGGGTCACCCGTGAAGGAGCAGCAATGGTAAGACTAGAACTCAGACCTTTGGGTCTCTGCCCAGGCTCTCCATTGCCCACGACTTTTCAGGAGAGAGGGAGCACCAGCCCAGACCCAGTGGCCAGCCCAGACTCAGGGTTTCGGGAGGCATGAGATAAACAGGTTACAGCTGGGGTGGGTCATGGCACCCGGCGCTTGCTCAGGCTGCTCCCACATGGTGATCTGAGTCTTAGGAGAAATCAAGTTTTTCAGGTGAAAAGAGTAAACTAATCACTGAGAGCTCCCCAGGACCAGGCTCCAAGCTCCTAGTGCTCACACCCTGGAGAGAACTCACTGGAACGAGACTGGCCGAGGGTGACATTCAGCTAGGATAGGGGCAGAGGCCACCAGGTCACTAATCCTGTCGCCAAGGAGGAGACATATACAAGTCCAGCTCCTAAGGCCAACCACATGCAGAAGTGCTAGCAGAACCCCACCTGTCTATCCATCAGTCTTTCTGGCCACCTGTCCACACTCAGGGGCATGGAGGAAGTAGACAGATATTAAGGTTGGTGGGGGAGGGGTTGATTCTGTTTCATCCAAGACTTTTCTCAGACCAAGAAAAGACATGTGCACACGTTGGCATCGGCTCTTATCTCACAACAGCCAATCACACACATCTCTTCTCAAGTCCATGTTCAGGGACACATCATGTGAGTAGCTTGAAACTCACTATGGTGGGAGCACTTACACCATGGAATTTGGCAAATGTTACAAGTCAGGACTTTTTTCCCCAGAGAGCCGACTGTCAACCATTCATCAGCACTCCACCACACGTGTTCCCTGCTCCCACTGAAGACCTTATGCCCCGTGAGTACCTTAATCACCTGAACTCCCACAGCAGCCAATGCTTCACGTCCTTCTCCCACTTCGGAGCCTCAGTTTCCTCAACCTCAAAATTAGAGGAATAATAAGAGCACCTGGAGAGACCTGCTGGTGCTTCGGTGTGCACACGGATTGCTGGAGGATCCTGTTAAGAGGCAGATGGTGATTATCAGTTCAGAGCTGGCTGAGTGTCTGTAGTTCTGACAAGCTCCTAGATGCTGCTGCCACTGGTCCGTGGCCCACACTTCTTTATTAACACCGAATAAGCACCAGGCACAGGCATGGAGGCTGCCCTGAATCTTTGACCTCTGGTCTGACCTCTCTCCTGAGCCTCAGGCCCCCTCCTAAGGACTCACAATCTCTATTTGAATGTTCTTCTCAGACCTCAAACTCACTGATTCTAAAACAAGAGTTAGAAACACAGAAGCTAACCTGAAGATTGATCACTTCATCCTGCACACCTCCCTCCAGACTGTCATTCTCCCCAGCCGCTCTCTCTCTCGCCCATGAACAACTGGTCACAGTGACATTTACCAAGAACATCTCCTCTGACTCTACCAGTCGAGCCAAGCCACCACCTTCTCGCCCCTGGAAGACGGGTGACCCGTGTCCACCAACCTTGAGTGGGTCCCCACCACCTTTATCTTGAAGTCCCAAGACTGTTGCATGCTGACTCTCTGCCCACCGGGGCCATCTTCTCCCTCAAACGAGTTAGCCTGTCCATGTCCCAATTCAATGTTGCAGTTTACTGTCCCCAAGAGGAGCCAAGGGCGTCCTGGCTGGGAATTTGCTCCTGTATCCTCAACCCCTCTAATCCGTCAAGGGCAGCAGGACAGTGACCCCCCCAGGACCCAACCCACCCTCTTCTTTGAACACCCTCCTTTGGTGCTGATCTCTGCATCACCTAAAGGGCTAAGAGCCTTTTCTCAAGTTTGTGTGCTCTATCTCGTTCTCCACTAGACCAGGGGCTTCCCCCAGGGCAGGGACTGTGTCTCCCCCGTCAGACTAACTCCCCCGGGGCAGCAGCTGTGACTCCATCATCAGATTGGGAAAATCTCTCCCTCTCATCAGATCAAGGAGACCTCCTGCCAGGGGCTGTGTCTCTCCTTGTCATCCCAGGGGGTCCACTTAGCAGAAAGCATGTCTCTTCTATCAACCTGGAATAGGTAACACCATGTTTCCTATTCCTTCTGTGGCTCTGTCTGTGGGACTTGGGCCTTCTCCAGTGGAGCCTGGCTGAAACTCCTCCCATCTAGGCACCCTGGATCCCAGCTTATCCCAGATGTGGCTCTCCTGGGCCCAGCTGGACAAGTGGGGGAAGGAGAGAGAAAGATGAAGAGAGAAGGAGGGAGGGAGGTGGAGGGAAAGGGAGAGGAAAAGAGGGAGAGAACGAGAGGGGGAAAGGGTGGGAGGGAGGAGCAGGCCACTGCAATCACTCAGGGAGTGGGGGCTCTCTGCCTAGGGCAGAGACATCCTGGAGTCCGTCTCCTTCATCACCCCTTCTTAGGCCCCCAACACCTGTTTACAGTGCTGCCCCCTGCTCCAGCCCAGGGCTCCCAGAGCCACAAAGCCACTTGTTAATTAATTGCACTAATTAGCATGATGAGGCTGGACATCTGGAGCCTCTCTCACAGGTGAGTTCGGATCCTCAGCACACTTAAACTTAGGACATTTGCCCAGTAGGGACACAGATCTAGTCTGCCAGACCTGGATCTCCTCCACAGACAGAGAGCTCTCCAGATAGAGAAGAGTCAGATCAGGTGGGGGGGTCAGGGAACCCTAAACTGCATCCCCACCAAATATCTTCTCTGCCCACACTCTGGAGTGAGGGAGGGCAGGGAGGAGCCTCTTCAGTGGGAGAGCAGCTGGGCCCCTCTTCATACACCTGCTCACTTCCCCAGTGGTCCATTTACCGCTTAGTCCCCTTCATCCTCAACACCCAGGGCCACTCACCATCACCTCTATTTGAATGCTCCCCTAGGATCTCAAATGCAATGGTTCTAAGACAAAAGCAAAACCATAAAGATTCATCACTCCTGCGTTTATTGATTCATCCATTCACTCACTTATTCATTCAAGAAATATTTATCGAGTACTGACTATGTGCCAGGCACTATGCCAGGCACTGAATATATAGCTGTAACTAAAATATGGTATATACATACAATGAACTATTATACAGCCACAAAAAGGAATGTGATTCTAATACATGCTACAACATAAATGGACCTTGAAAACATTATGCTAAGTTAAATAAGCCAGACACAGAAGGACAAATATTGTAAGATTCCACTTATATGAGTACCTTCAGAGACAGAAAATAGAATAAGGGCTACCAGGAGTTGAGGGGAGGAGGGAATGAGGAGTTGTTGTTTAATGAGTAGAGAGTTTATGTTGTGATGATGAAAAGTACAGGACATAGATAGTGGTGATGGTTACACGACATTGCAAATATATTTAATGTCACTGAATTGTACAGTTACAAATGATGAAAATTATAAATATTATGTTACCATGTTAAACAAAACAGAAGTCCCTACCCTTATGGAGTTTAGATTCTAACGGAAGGAGACAGACAGTAAACAAAACAAGTAAAATATATTCTATGAAAAATGGTGACAAGTGCTATGGAAAGAAATTTAAGTCAGAGAAAGGGTG
>NW_011889139.1:1916826-1934525 GCF_000151845.1 Pteropus vampyrus
GCTGAGTACTTCACCCTCAGGAGACTGATGCTCAGAGAGGTGAAGGAACTCGCCCAGGTCACACAGCTTGGACGAGGGGGAGGAGAAGTGAGGTTTGCCTGCTTCGAAACCTGTTTAAATTATCCTGTGCTACTGCCAAAATTTTGGCATCCTGACCCTCTGGATATGGTATTCCCCTCCTTGCTCTCCCAAAATGCTTTTTCAGACAGTTCCTCAAATAAGGCAACAATCTCACTCCTCCCTTCCCCAACCAAACTATTCCCACTAGGAATCTTGTTCTCAAAAACCCTGGGGCTATGGGTTCTATTACCACGAAGGAATCTCCGGGACCTTGAGCAAGTTCCAGCCCTCCTCCACATCCAAATGCGCGCGCACACACGCGCACACGTGCACCCCTACCTTACTTTCTCATTGGTAAATACAAGGGCTTCATTGGAAGATGTCGTAGATCCATCTGGGCCTGCTTTGAGCTCCAGGCACTTACCTTCTCCAGGCAGGGCTAACGCCCCAACCCTGCACCTGGCTACCATCAGAGTACCCCCTCTGAGCCTGCGTACCTGCACGCGCCTGCGCCTGCGCCGTCAAGGGCGCAGCTGGGCTTCCTGAAGCAGAGGGGCCGGAGGAAGAGATGGCGGCTGGGCTTGTGGAACTTGGGTCCGCTACACAGCATGAGGTCAATGAAGCCTCTTAAAACAAGTGAATAAAGTTAATACACCTGAAAACCACAGGCCTCATTCAGCGGAAGTCGACCCGTCCGTGGGCTGGTCAATTCCCTCTTCTGATTGGATCGCCCTTCTTGGCCACATCCACTTTTCCAGCCCTTGGTTTCTGCAGCTCCAGACAAAGACCGCCTGGGGTTTATCCCTCAGTCTGTCTAGTTTTGGTTCTGGTTCAGTCTCCTCAACTGTAAAATGGGGCTGTTGTATAGCACTTGCCCAGCGCCCGGCCATAGTAAACAATAAATGTTAGCTAACGCTGGCCATGGGGGAAGGGTGATGAAATGAAGCTGCAGGGCCATGGGGGAAGGGTGATGAAATGAAGCAAGGGTTCCCCAAGGAGACCCACCCTCTCTGCCCCTCTTTCCAGACCTTACAGGCTCAGCAGGAAGGACAGAAATGGGGGGTTTAATGTGGAAAGCAGCCAGGAAGGCCATGTGAGGAAGAAGAAGACTAGAAAAGGGAACAGACTTTTGTTAAGCAACTATTACGTGCTGAGGGTCATCTCCTTTTACCTTCACTGCACTCTGGACCCCTGATGCCATTGCCTGCCTCCTGCCGAATGCACTGTGCACCTCTGTCACAGGTCACACCATACTTGCATTTACTTCCTCATCTGTTTTTCCTGCTATGAACATCTTGGAGGAAGGGCCGGACCTTATCTCTGTTTGTGCCCCAGTGCCTTGTATACATGAAGATAGGGTAGCTTTATCCTCATTTTCTATATTAGAACATAAAGACATAGGAAAGTAAGTTCCTTGCCCAGGTACTTACCAACTAGACTAGGAAGCAGGTGAGTGCAGTGGCTGGATTGGGGGAGTAGGGGGAACTACCAAGGAGAAAGAGCTGGGGGTGGGGGGAGGGCAAGGGTCTGAGCTGGGCACTGGGGATGAGGGTGGTCTTACAGCCCTTCATGATGCAACAGCAGCACAATCACTGCTATCATTATTGACCACTTTCTGTGTACCCTAAACCACGCTAAGAGCTTTATACACATTAGTCTCATTTCGCCTTCCCAGCTATCTGAGAAGTAGGTCCTATTACTAGCCCCCATTTTATAGGTGAGAACACTGAGGCTCAGGAAAGCAAAGTGACCTGTTTTGCAGACTTTAGGTTAGACATCAGCCACCTTGCCTCTTCCAGAATGCCCCATTTCCCACAGCCTCATATTTGAGACTCATCGATTGATTATTGACGGACGCATTTGTGGTCTGGCTCTGGAGCCTCTCAGTCAGGCCCTGGGCAAGGACAGGAATGAGGGTGGAGGCAGGGGTCCTCCAACCCCAGGAAAGGCCCTCAGGCTGTCCTCACTCCAGCTTGCCTGTTTGTGGCATCCACCGCTGCCAATTCAACCCACCTTCCCTCCGCCTCTGGATTTAAAGGCACAGTGACAATTAATCACCAGATGACATGGAGGGCAGGCTGCAGAGGAGTTAATTAATTAGGGAAATTTCTCCCAGCCCTTTGAAGGTGAAATGTGTGGGGAGGGGACAGGGCCAGGGACAGTTATTATTCAAGCTGAACAAGCTGACTCTGAGAGAAGACTTCAAGAACAACTCCAGGGGAGCTTTGGCAGGGTGGAGACCTCACCAGGGTAGCACAGAGCATGACTAAGACCTCCCTCCTTAGCCCAGCTCTAGGCCTCCGGCCACAGAGAGTGGGGTCCCCCTCCTTAGCCAATAGGCCGGGGCATCCCTAGAGGCAGAAGGGCCTCTAGGAACCAACTAGAATAGGGAGAGCACAGCTGTCACCTGCACCCCCTCATCAGATAAAAGCAGCCAATGATATTGCATATTCCAAAGCCCCACAGGAATGATTTGGGTGTCATTTGAACAGCTTGGGTGTTCCAGACACACAGATCACTAGGAGGGGACTCTATCAGAGCATCCCAGGCTCAGGGAGGGAAATCAGGGATCGGGATCTGGTCACAGGAGTGGAGGAAGGGGTGAGTCTTCAGCCCCCTTCCCCTTCATCATTGTGGCCTTAAGGGGTTAATACCTTGTGCTGGTGGGGACCCCATGCTATCTGCCAAGCTGAGAGACTGTCCTCAGAGGCAGGGAAGGGCTGGCCGTGGGGAACCCATTCTCACTCACAGATGGAGTGGCCAGTTGACATGGTCATCAGATTAAGGGCAACAAGAAGACCCCTCCCTACAACCATATACCAAATATCACCCTCTATAGTATCAAGACTTCAAGGCTAGAGAGACATTGAGGTTACAGAGATGTTTAAGACCTCGTCCCTACCTCGAAGTCACCTGCAAACACTCCTACACCACTGACAGACAAGGCAAATGTCTGAGCCGAAATGTAGTAGCTACAAAGTCCCACTGGAGCACCAAGAAGGCCATGATTTATAATGACTGGGGGATAGACTCAAGGAGGTGGTGTCATCAGGTGTGAACACCAAAAAAGAAAATAGAAATTTCAACAGGCAGAGGGAACTGCCTGAGCAAAGAAAGGGAGGTGGCATCTTGCACAGCACATTTTGGGAAGGGTGAGATGGTGAGCAGGCTGGCTACAGTCTAGAATGAATGGTCAGGGGGCATAGGGAAGGCTGGAAATGAGACCAGAGAATCAAGCTGGGCCTGGTGGCAGAGGGCCTTCCATGCTATGACTGGACATAATTCAGACACGGTGGGAAGTCATTGGGGGTTTTAAGACAGGGCCTTCCAGAAATGGAGCTCTCTGGGCTTCGGAAGGAGCACTCTGACAGCTGGGGGACAATGTGTTCATTGGAGAGGGGTGAGGCAAGATTGGAAACCAGTGAAGAGGCAGGTTTCATGGTCCAGGAGAGAGATGATGATGGCTTCAGCCAGGAGATAGAGCAAAGGGGAAGGCAGCTACTGTTTTGTCCACCTACTATGTGCTGGGCACTTGACACTTTTCATTCATCCTCTCCCTTCTCAGAATTTTTATTATGCCCAGGATTTGGGGGCAACTAAGGGGCTAATTGAGCTTGGGTGAGCAGGTTTTGCACACCTGAGCAGGTGTCTTTGCTCCATTCTCCCCTCTCCCCTCTTCCTTAAAATGTCCTTCCTACCCTGCAGGAGGGTCAGGGGCTTGGGAACATTTCCCCATACCCAACTCAGGGACCCCCATGGAGAAACTGTGAAAAGCAGTGCCACACAGTCCACAGTGGCCTCCCACTTCCCCCCTCCCTGCCCCCTCCAATCACTTGTACGACAGGAAGAGAACCTAATCCTGAATCTGAAAAACTATGTGATGGAGGATTTACAGTATTAGAAGGCAAACAGTGGCAGGTGTAATTAGGGGGGGAAGGGTGATGAAATGAAGCAAGGGTTCCCCAAGGAGACCCACCCTCTCTGCCCCTCTTTCCAGACCTTGCAGGCTCAGCAGGAAGGACAGAAATGGGGGGTTTAATGTGGAAAGCAGCCAGTAAGGCCATGTGAGGAAGAAGAAGACTAGAAAAGGGAACAGACTTTTGTTAAGCAACTATTACGTGCTGAGGGTCATCTCCTTTTACCTTCACTGCACTCTGGACCCCTGATGCCATTGCCTGCCTCCTGCTGAATGCACTGTGCCCCTCTGTCACAGGTCACGCCATACTTGCATTTACTTCCTCATCTGTTTTTCCTGCTGTGAACATCTTGGAGGAAGGGCCGGACCTTATCTCTGTTTGTGCCCCAGTGCCTTGTATACATGAAGATAGGGTAGCTTTATCCTCATTTTCTATATTAGAACATAAAGACATAGGAAAGTAAGTTCCTTGCCCAGGTACTTACCAACTAGACTAGGAAGCAGGTGAGTGCAGTGGCTGGATTGGGGGAGTAGGGGGAACTACCAAGGAGAAAGAGCTGGGGGTGGGGGGAGGGCAAGGGTCTGAGCTGGGCACTGGGGATGAGGGTGGTCTTACAGCCCTTGATGATGCAACAGCAGCACAATCACTGCTATCATTATTGACCACTTTCTGTGTACCCTAAACCACGCTAAGAGCTTTATACACATTAGTCTCATTTCGCCTTCCCAGCTATCTGAGAAGTAGGTCCTATTACTAGCCCCCATTTTATAGGTGAGAACACTGAGGCTCAGGAAAGCAAAGTGACCTGTTTTGCAGACTTTAGGTTAGACATCAGCCACCTTGCCTCTTCCAGAATGCCCCATTTCCCACAGCCTCATATTTGAGACTCATCGATTGATTATTGACGGACGCATTTGTGGTCTGGCTCTGGAGCCTCTCAGTCAGGCCCTGGGCAAGGACAGGAATGAGGGTGGAGGCAGGGGTCCTCCAACCCCAGGAAAGGCCCTCAGGCTGTCCTCACTCCAGCTTGCCTGTTTGTGGCATCCACCGCTGCCAATTCAACCCACCTTCCCTCCGCCTCTGGATTTAAAGGCACAGTGACAATTAATCACCAGATGACATGGAGGGCAGGCTGCAGAGGAGTTAATTAATTAGGGAAATTTCTCCCAGCCCTTTGAAGGTGAAATGTGTGGGGAGGGGACAGGGCCAGGGACAGTTATTATTCAAGCTGAACAAGCTGACTCTGAGAGAAGACTTCAAGAACAACTCCAGGGGAGCTTTGGCAGGGTGGAGACCTCACCAGGGTAGCACAGAGCATGACTAAGACCTCCCTCCTTAGCCCAGCTCTAGGCCTCCGGCCACAGAGAGTGGGGTCCCCCTCCTTAGCCAATAGGCCGGGGCATCCCTAGAGGCAGAAGGGCCTCTAGGAACCAACTAGAATAGGGAGAGCACAGCTGTCACCTGCACCCCCTCATCAGATAAAAGCAGCCAATGATATTGCATATTCCAAAGCCCCACAGGAATGATTTGGGTGTCATTTGAACAGCTTGGGTGTTCCAGACACACAGATCACTAGGAGGGGACTCTATCAGAGCATCCCAGGCTCAGGGAGGGAAATCAGGGATCGGGATCTGGTCACAGGAGTGGAGGAAGGGGTGAGTCTTCAGCCCCCTTCCCCTTCATCATTGTGGCCTTAAGGGGTTAATACCTTGTGCTGGTGGGGACCCCATGCTATCTGCCAAGCTGAGAGACTGTCTTCAGAGGCAGGGAAGGGCTGGCCGTGGGGAACCCATTCTCACCCACAGATGGAGTGGCCAGTTGACATGGTCATCAGATTAAGGGCAACAAGAAGACCCCTCCCTACAACCATATACCAAATATCACCCTCTATAGTATCAAGACTTCAAGGCTAGAGAGACATTGAGGTTACAGAGATGTTTAAGACCTCGTCCCTACCTCGAAGTCACCTGCAAACACTCCTACACCACTGACAGACAAGGCAAATGTCTGAGCCGAAATGTAGTAGCTACAAAGTCCCACTGGAGCACCAAGAAGGCCATGATTTATAATGACTGGGGGATAGACTCAAGGAGGTGGTGTCATCAGGTGTGAACACCAAAAAAGAAAATAGAAATTTCAACAGGCAGAGGGAACTGCCTGAGCAAAGAAAGGGAGGTGGCATCTTGCACAGCACATTTTGGGAAGGGTGAGATGGTGAGCAGGCTGGCTACAGTCTAGAATGAATGGTCAGGGGGCATAGGGAAGGCTGGAAATGAGACCAGAGAATCAAGCTGGGCCTGGTGGCAGAGGGCCTTCCATGCTATGACTGGACATAATTCAGACACGGTGGGAAGTCATTGGGGGTTTTAAGACAGGGCCTTCCAGAAATGGAGAGCTCTGGGCTTCGGAAGGAGCACTCTGACAGCTGGGGGACAATGTGTTCATTGGAGAGGGGTGAGGCAAGATTGGAAACCAGTGAAGAGGCAGGTTTCATGGTCCAGGAGAGAGATGATGATGGCTTCAGCCAGGAGATAGAGCAAAGGGGAAGGCAGCTACTGTTTTGTCCACCTACTATGTGCTGGGCACTTGACACTTTTCATTCATCCTCTCCCTTCTCAGAATTTTTATTATGCCCAGGATTTGGGGGCAACTAAGGGGCTAATTGAGCTTGGGTGAGCAGGTTTTGCACACCTGAGCAGGTGTCTTTGCTCCATTCTCCCCTCTCCCCTCTTCCTTAAAATGTCCTTCCTACCCTGCAGGAGGGTCAGGGGCTTGGGAACATTTCCCCATACCCAACTCAGGGACCCCCATGGAGAAACTGTGAAAAGCAGTGCCACACAGTCCACAGTGGCCTCCCACTTCCCCCCTCCCTGCCCCCTCCAATCACTTGTACGACAGGAAGAGAACCTAATCCTGAATCTGAAAAACTATGTGATGGAGGATTTACAGTATTAGAAGGCAAACAGTGGCAGGTGTAATTAGGAGAAAAATTTGTCATGCTCTCCACTTGGGGAAGAGAAGGGAAGGTCTGGCATCCCAATCTCCCTGGTGTTTACCCAGCGTGCGCACACACGCGGGAGAGCGGGTGCTGGCCACGGGCAGATTAATATTTGATGCAAGGAAGAGAAATGCATGCTGTTCATGTTTATTTAGGATATTGTGAAATACAGTGAAATTTGCAATTTTATTGGATTTGAGGGGACGGTGTTTTGGAGAAGTCTTAAGCTGCATGGTAGGACACGCACATCTCTCTGGAGCATAGAGGCACCAGCTTTGGTGGTGAGCCCTCTTTACCCCCCTTCCCAAATCTAAACTTCTAGTTCCATTCCCCTCCTGAAATGAAAGAGGATGGCTCCCAGGGGCATAGATGGAATAAGACAGAAATCTCAGCTGGGCCTCTTAATTTGGAGTTTAGTGGCATGAGGCTGGCACAAAGAGAGGCTATCTCTGGGGAGTTCTTGTCAATTACAGGAGAGCCAGAAGCCATGGTTGGGCAGCTTTAGGTACTGGTGACCCCGGCTGGCTTTGGCGAGTGTTGGCTGAGAGGAGTGCGGAGAAAGGGTAGAGTGAGATAAAGAGCGGTTCTCTTTGTATTCAAGAAACTGGTTGATGGATAGAGCCTTAAAAGGCGTGAACCCAACATCCCTCACCCAGTCCAGGGCTCCATTCTCCCATCTTTTTTCTCCGAGTGGTCATCTAGCCAGTGTTTTCACATCTCCAGTATTGGGGAACTCATTAACTCATTCCATTGTTGGACGCTGCTGATGGAAAACTTCTTCTTAGTAACAGCTGCCTGGTTTCCAAGCTACGTGGTTAGATTGGGGTAAGGAGGGGAGACGGGAGGGGAAACAAGGATTAGGTCATATGAAATGCTCTCATTTGTGTTAAAATAAAGACTCTAAATGATGATGATAGATATTTAGATAGATAGATAGATAGATAGGCATGATGCACAGTAACTTTTTGAAAGAAAACATAAATGTTGGTAACAGCGATTCTTTCTGGAGAGGGAAACTGGATGGATAAACCTGGGGAGTCTGGGAAAGGAGAGAGACCAACTGTTCACTGTACCTTTTGACCAATTTAAATTTTTCATCATGCTGAGA
Source organism: Pteropus vampyrus (assembly GCF_000151845.1). Classification (NCBI taxonomy): domain Eukaryota; kingdom Metazoa; phylum Chordata; class Mammalia; order Chiroptera; family Pteropodidae; genus Pteropus; species Pteropus vampyrus. The sequence goes on from NW_011889139.1 coordinate 1,924,910, forward strand.
TAGTACTTTTCTCAATAAAAATACTATATACTTTTTAAAAAGAAAATATTTTTTATTCAAAGAACAGGCAGAGATAAAGAGAAAATAGTATGGTATGAAAAAGAAATAGGATGAGATACAGGGGAGTAGATGAGATAAAGGATTATAAGGAAAGTAAAAATGCAATAGCAGAATTCACACACACACACACACACACATCACATCACATCACATCACATTGATCATTATATTGAACCAAAGTCTGTCTGTCCCCTTGGAACTTCTACCTGCTTTCTCACTATGTTAGTTCTACCAACTGGGTCACACGAGGAAGTCCCTTCCCTTTGCCCCATGGCAGCCCTTCGGGTATTTGAAGACAGAATGACATTCCATGAAAACCGTATCAGGCATCTCCGAGCTGGATTGAATTGGAACCTGGCCCCTGCAAGACTTCTCCCCTCCACCACATATTGCTACTCTTTTTCTCAAGGACATGCTCCCATGAGGCTCCCAAGACCTGAGGTCTTGCCCTCAGGGCTAGTGCTCTTCTTATGCTGGGAGCTTGGAGCGGGGCTGAGCCTCCTCCAGTTTGGGGCCATCTCTGCAGTTGTCACACATTCTCTGACCTGGACAGAGGCCCAATCTACTTCAGCAACAGACTGTAGACAACTGGAGCTCGATGGCCTCAGAGACTATCCAATTCCCACATTTAAAAAATGAGTAAATTTGAGGCCCAGGACTGTAAAGAGACTGGCCTGAGATCATGGAAGCAAGATCTGTTTTGTGTCTACTTCTCCTTGTGTGGCCTCTGGAACTCCCACCAGCATGGAACCTCGGGCAAGGCCACTGGGGGAAGTGGGAGCAATGCCAGCCAGCCTAATGTTGGAAGTAGCTCTGTTTCCAGTATAGGTGGCAACAAAACCCAAATTGCTACGCAAGCCAGACAGCACATAGGTTAATTCAGACTTGTGGAGAAGACAGAGGCCGGGCAGGCATCGACATGCTTGCGTGTGCCCATCTGTGGGTGTGTCGCATGCATGTACACATGAACCTGTATGGGTGGTGTCTGTGTGAATGCCCACACAGGTGTGTATTTGTGTTAATGCAGAGATTGTGCATGTGTACATGGGAGTATTGGAGAACATGTGTGCCTACAACCACCAGGGTGTGAGTGCGTGTGCACGTGCAGCTCTCTACAACTGCTACAGCCCCCAGCACATTGACTTGTTGCATTTGTTAGCAAGGCTGCCTCTTCCCCTGAACAGTGACCCGAGATTTTGTCTTTTTAAAAATTTTATCTCAATATTCCCAATGCCAAATACAGTCCATGGCATATAGTAGGTGCTCAATCAACATTTGCTGGACCGAACTGGATTGAATTGAATTCAACTGAATTGAATTGGATTCTCGCAGTGAGTCTATGCATACGGATCTGTACCAGGGAGAGGAAATGAATTTGTGGCATGTGGGTGAATGTTCATGGATTGTCTGTGCATGGGTATCGGGCAAGTCTCCATGTTTGCATGTGGGTCTGTCTGCATGCTGTGAACGTACGCTGGCATGAGCGAATTCAAACCACAAGAAGGGAACATGCAGACGTGTGTGTGCATATGTGTCCGAGTATGTGTGCACGTGCCAGCTCCAGAGCCCTCTCATGTGTGCAGAAAACCCAGTGACTCCCCATTTTCAGTAGAGCCAGGTTTCTTCCCGGTAAACCTGGAGCAGCTAAAATTAGTATGAAAATCGTAGTGTTCGGTTAAAAGGAAGGGGGGTGGGAAGAGATGAGGGTGCCCGTGAGTGCTATTTTATTTCTCAGTGAGAGGATAAAGTGATTTTTCCTACATAATTTTTGATGTAGAGGCTAAATTAGGCCAGAGAAGAGGGACAAAGCAACTTTCGCCCTCATTAGTATTCTGGCCGCGTTGGCCCAGCCACGGCAGTTATGTATTTTTGCAAGTATGCATATAATTTATTGTGGAGAACACAATTTACATGGTAGTCGATGCCTGTTTTATAGCCTCACAAATAGATGTATGAACTCAAGCATATAATGGCCCAACCAGCAGGCGCAAATACGTTCTAAATCTTCTAAATGTGCTTCACAAAAATGTAACTGAGGAATATAAAACAGATCAATTCTTGCATGTTATATATTGGTTTTTGATTTACAAATCTAATCTGGGACATTTCTTCAGAAATGAGGGAATTTTTCCCCCTCCTCCTCCTCTTCTTCTTCCACCAACTTCTTCGTGCACAGACCTCACCTCCCGGTCAGGTGCCTGCAGGCACTGCCACCTCCAGGACGTGCATGTGTGCCCACACATGTGCCCACATGTGGTGCATGCTCCTGTTCGGCTGTCTGTATATGCACTCAGAGGTATGTTGGGAAGCTGCAGACTTTGGGTGGAAGGGACAGTGTGATCTTTGCTCCATCTGTGTGATTTCCCCCATTTGAAGCTGAAAATTTGGGGAGGAGGGCTGATAAGAGGACCCCAGAGGGGTGTGGCTTCTCTCAGATCCGGTCCCTGTGGGCTCCTACCTAAGTGGCCTATATTCTCCAGGACCTAGAATGGCTTCATGAGTGACTGGAGCATAAAAAGAAAGAGTCTTAGAAATGAAAATTAAACTAACACTGGTTGAGTTACAACTTTAATTTGTGCTTTATTGAAAATATTTTAATCAAGTTACCTTCTTGTACATTGCTTTTATAAAAAAATAAAAAAATAAAATAAATAAAAGGCCCATTCCATCAATAATTGAATGGACAGACACATAAATTGTGGTATACTCATAAAATTGACTACGACACGGCAAAGAAAATGAATAAACTACTACCTGCAACAACATGGGTGAATCTCACACACACATCAGGATGGCGATTATCTTTGGAGGAGTTTGGTGGGGTACGAGGTGGGCATCTGGGCAGCTGTTCTAATTCTTGCCTGGGTGGGGTTCCATGGATATTCCGTTGGTGATAATTGCTGAGATGAGTACTTCTCTTTTTATTCACTTTTCTGTACACATGTTGTATTTTACAGTAATAATATTTACAAAACCAGCCCGTGAGGGCTTATCATGAAAACCAAATGCTCTTCTTACCCATCCTGCTCCCTGAAGGCAGCTCCTGGTAACCAGTTCTGGTTGTTCTCTTTGCATCTCTAGAAATGTTGTGGAGCTTCTCTGGAACCTCTAAATCAATGAAATTTTATATTCCTTTTTATTTATGTAAGGTCTCCACGTCCACTCTCGATTTTAGTAATTTGAGTTTTCTCTCTTTTTCCTTGGTCAGTCTAGCTAAAGTTTTGTCAATTTTGTTGATCTACTCAGAGAACCAACTTTTGGTTTTTGTGATTTTTCTCTATTTTTGTATCCCCCATTTCATTTATCTCTACTCTAATCTTGATTACTTCCTTCCCTCTACTTACTTTGGGTTTCATTCATTCTTTTCCTAGTAAGGTGGAAGGTTATTGATTTGAGATCTTTCTCCTATTTTAAGTAGGTGTTTACAGCTATAAATTTCCCTCTGAGCATCGCTTTTGCTGCATCTCATAAATTTTGGTAGGTTACATTTTTGTTTTCATTCATCTCAGAGTATTTTCTAATTTCCCTTGTTATTCCTTCTTTGATCCATTGGTTATTTAGGAGTGGGTTGTTTAATTTCCACATATTTGAGAATTTTCCAAACTTTCTTCTGTTCTTGATTTCTAATTTTATTCCACTGATGTCAGAGAATGTACTTTGCATGTTTTCAATCTTTTAAACCTATTGAGACTTGTTTTGTGGCCTAAGATATGGTCTCCTCTGGAGAATAGTCCATGAACACTTAAAAATATGTATTCTGCAGTTATTGGGTAGAATATTCTATTATATCACTATTGAAAATAGTGTCTGTTAGGACTAGTTGGTTTGTTGTGTTTTCCAAGTCTATTTCCTTGCTAACCTTTTATCCAGTTGGTCTGTCCATTACATCAATGGGATTTTGTATCTCATCTACCTTATAATGTGCAAGTCACAGCCCCAGTTTCAGGGGCCTACAATCAGGAAGAAAGAGGAGCTTCACTTCTACTGAGCTGGGCCACCCTATCCCTACTCTCCAATACAGGATATTCTCCCTCACCTCCCACAATTTAAGCCTGGGGTCTTAAATGGCTGCGAACCCCCTATCAGCCTCAAATATTCCCCACATCCCCATAATTACTAACCCTGGCAGAAGCAAAGCAAACTGGAAGAGGTCTTAAAGACCATGCAAGAGGTCAATGCCCTCCTGGTACAGATGGAGAAACTGAGGCCCAGGGAGGGGAAGGATCTTGTTCTAGGTTTCTTGGAGCCAGGCCTGCCGGTGTCCCTTCACCTGCTCAGCCCACAGTGCCATAACTGACCCACTGGTTGTCAAGAAAAAAGGACCTGTTGAAGTCACCCTCTATGTCATTTCCAGTTGCAGTGTGGGGTGGTGGTATAGAGCAGGGGCAGGATTAGAGGGGCTGAGAAGAGGTGTGCTGAATGGGCATCCCGGTGCACTTAGAAGACCTATGCTTCCATTGCAGCCTCACTACTCTGAGTTGTGTGACTGTGGGCAAGTCACTCTCTCAACTTCAGTTTCCTCCGAAAGTATCATGATCACTGGCATCGTTCACCGAGTCCCCACCATGTACCTGGTATTGTACATATATAATCTCATTCGGTCCTCCTGAAAGCTTTGGAAGAGGTATATACCTTTGGCATAGAAGGAAACTGAGGCCCTTTGAAGCAAAATAACTCCTCCAAAGCCACAGGCTTTCACTCATCACTCTTTTGTGGCTCCCAAGCTATAGCACAGAGAGCCGCCCTTACCTCATGGCCTCCATTCACCCTTGGAGCATGGGTCTACATATTTAATGGCAGATTTGAAGCAAGTTGGAGAATCAGATGATATTCGTCACTGAGATTGCTGTTCATTTTGTTACGTGAGATCACTGTTCATTTTGTTAGGCGTGATCACGGCATGGTCAGTTATCAGTAAGAGATACATACTGAAGTATTTCTAGATGAAATGGCATGCTATCTGGGATTCGCTTTCAATTACCCCAGCAAAAACAAAAGAAGAAGAAGGGGCAAATGAAACAAGATCAGCAAAGCTGATAATTGTAACTGAGTGATGGGTACTTGGGATTCATAAACTACCCTCTCTAGTTTTTAATGTTTGAAAATTTTTATAATAAAACATAAACAAAAACCCTCAGGGGTGCTGACTCCAGTTAGACCCATCTAGGAGAGTTCATGGTTCTCAGATAAACTGGCCACTACTCAGGGACAAGTCCCACACTCTCAGCATCCCCAGGGTCAGCAGGGTTCTGTTCTCCTGGTGGACTTGGCTGTGTTGTCTGGCATGCGGGTGTAACTGTATGGTCACATGCATTTCTCTTCCTGTCCTGGCCACCTGCCGGCAAGCACTTGAGGAGGCAGGAGGCTAGCCCCTGATCCTGAGACCCACTGTTCCCCAGGAAGATGGAGACGATTGATTTCTTCCTTGACCTAGTAGAGCTGGCCTGAGGATAGGGGAAGGAATGGAGGTCTTTGCTTTAAATAAAAGAGAGAGTAGATGGGATGGCCCTTCAATCCTCTTCCCAGACAAACACCCCAGCCGGGGGTCTCCACCTGCCAGGCAGGGGAGGGGTTGGAAGGCTCAAGCTGGGCTTCCAGGACTGTATTCACAGCCTACATCCCCATGGCAACAAGCTAGTTAGAGGGTCCTCGGCACGGCCCCCTGGGGCCACTTATCTGCCCCCCACCCCAGAAGGGCAGCATTAATAGGCTACTCTGCCTTCCTCCCCACTTGAAGCTCTCAGGCCTTCCAAGGTGACCCCCTACCCCATCCTCCACAGACCATCTCCCTGGGGTACAAAGCCCAGAAGACAAAGGCTCTCCATCATGACCAAACACACACACACACACACACCCTTCTCTCTCACACATGTACACACTTCTATCATACATACACCTCTCTCTCTCTCTCTCTTCCTGTCACACACACACACAGCTTGCCTGGCGGTTCCCCTCAGCCTGCTCATAACTGAGCAAAGCCTGCTCTGGGTTCAACAGGAAGCCTGCTCATAACTGAGCAAAGCCTGCTCTGGGTTCAATGGGAAGGAGACAAACATTTGCTTACACACTCATACATGCACTCACACACAGTCACAGAGATATTCTCACAGTTATGCACAGCCTGGCAGGTTGTGAGCAGTCAGATCTTCACCACCATCCTCCCACCCCCTGCCCCCGCCTCCCCACCACCGCCCCCCCGACACACACACAGAGTAGCTCCAGTCTGGGAAGGGTCTGGGCTCTGATGTCAGGTATAATCACACTAGTGAGGCGACCCCTGCTCTACCACATGGCAATAGGTAAGTTGCTGATCCTCTTTGAGCCTTGGTTTCTTCATTTCTACATTGGGAATAATTAGATCGACCAGCTGTAAAGATTAAATTAGATCATGAGAACAAAATAGGTACTCAATAAATGCTACCTCCTCTTTCCCACTGAACCTGGGACAAGCTCTGTCTCTGGAACTTGTAATGGGTCTGGTTTGGTTAGGTTTGGGAGTTAGACAGCCTGGAGGATGACTGTGGGTTCTGACACCGACCAGCTGCCTGATCTAAGTAGTCATGTAATCTCTCAGAGCCTCTGTCTCTTTATTCTGGGCATCTGCGAGGATCACATGAGTTAATACAACATTTAGCATAGAGCTTAGTATGTTGCTGATGTTGTTATAGTAATAATAACAACAAGGAAACCATGCTGCCGATGATAGCAAACACTGCCTGAATAGACAGCTTACTGTGTTCCCAGCTCTCTATTGATACATGAGCCCAGCTAGTCCCCATGAAGTCTATGAGGGAGATAAAAGTATTTCCATTTCACAGATAGGAAAATTGAGCCGTGGAAACGTTAAGAAACTCTTTTGGGCCACAGAGAAAGTGGCAGCACAGAGATTGGAGCCCAAGCAGCTCAACTCTGCTCGAACCACTGGACCACACTGGAGTGCCAGGAAGTGGTACCACTGTCATTATTAGAAAGACGTCATGGGTCACAGACCTACTCAGCCTGAGGGCCAGATCCCCTCACCTGGCAGAAGAGAAAAGCAAGGTCCTGAGAGAGGCAGATCCTTACTGAGGTCACCCTGTCACATTCTATACCTGATATCACCTCCCCAGTCTCATATCCCCTAGAGTGGGCCCCCTGAGTCAGAGGCTGCCAAGAATCAAGGCATCTTCAGCTGACTGGGAGGGTGCCCAGGGGCTGGGAAGCCCGAGTCGGGCTCTGGTTGACAGAGATGCCTGAATCTGGCCCTAAGTCCCCCCACACTGTCTTTCTTTCATCCTTTCCTCCTTCCTTCCTTTCCCTACCCAGTTTGGCTGAGTTTCAGTTCCTTGTAAGCAACCTCTCATGCTCACCAAGACTGTCCCCCTTCTCCCCTCCCACCAAGCTGAGCAGCTCATGGAGGAGTCGGATTTCTCTACTTCTGCAGAACCCTTCACCCTGGAAACCCCTGCAACCATTTGGCTTCCTCATCTGTAAAATTGGGGTACTGCACCCTAATTCACAGGGCTGTTGTAAGGAGCAACTGAGAGAACTTGGAAAATCCCATAGCTAAATGCCTGCATGTGATGAGCACTCAAGAAATGTAGTTATGTACACTGTCCTTATTACCAGGTCTCAGCAGCACCCCAGGCCCCTGGCAGATCCCAGCGCTCCTCTCCCACTCCTTCCCCTCAGGTTTGGCTCCCTGGGTCCCAAACTTATGCATTTCTTCCCTCCTCCAATGATCAGGTGCTGAGGGCCTATTGGAGGCTGGGCCCTGTGCCAGGTCTGGCTACGATGTTCAATGCTCAATAAAGCCCTGCCCTCAGAGAAGTGAGCATTCAAGCAAACAAGGGAGAGCACCCATACACAGAGAAATATGGAGACAACCAGCTCCAGGGGATATCCTCACCGTGGGATGCACATAGAATCTCCTGGGATTGCCATGCCTGGGGTGGAGCCTCGGCATGGGTATATTTTAAATTCTCAGGAGATTCTAATGTGCAGCCAGTGGGCTGAGAATCAGTGCTGCCCCAGGGGCAGGAGCAGAGATGTCCAGGCCTCCCAGGGAAGACCACGGAAGGACAGGCCACTGGGAACACAATCTGACACAGGGCAGTCACCCACCCATCCACATACAAGAAAATGGAAAAGGAAGGAATGATGGGGTATGGGGAAGAGGGGGTAGGATGCACAGGGTGGGGCCTCAGCAGATCCAAGCATTTTGAGTTAATTTCAGTGTCAAGCATCACCCACCACTCCAGCTCACTGACACCAAGGCAGCTCCTCCCAGTGTCCTTGACTCCCACTTGGTTAATGAAGTAGCTACTGAAATGGCATCATGATGGGGATTCCCATATGGTTGGAATAGACCATTGTCTCATAGGATCCTTGGTCATTCTGGGTTATGGAGAGGAGGTAGAGCTCAAAACAACCCCAGTGTAGCTTACCATCACCTTGCCCAACAATACAGATGGGGACATTGAGGCCCAGAGAAGGGCACGTTGGGAGTCACCAGCATCTGGGTGGCAGCACTGCTTGTGAGATTTCCTTGCATAGTTCCTGGGTTAAAGGGCAAGGATGGGTGGTGCCCTCTCATTGCTCTAAGATGCAGCTAAAAAATCATACTGGAGGCAGGCAAGCCAAGATAATGAGAAAGGGCTATATTAGTCTCCTAGGATTGCCACATCAAATTACTACGAGCCTGGTGATTTATTTTTTTCCTGCAATTAGTCTAGTACCCAGCTGGCACTATATTGTATAGTTATTACAATATTAAGTTGTTACAATATAAAGCTTGGTGATTTAAAACAACAGAATGCATTCTCTCACTGTTCTAGAGTGCAGGAATCTGAAATCAAGGTGTCGGCAAGGTTAGTTTCTTCTGGAGGCTCTGAAGGAGCATCTACTCCATGCTTCTCTCCTGCTTTCTGATGGCTGCCAGCAACCCTTGGCTTGTAGCTGCATCACTCCAGTCTCTGCCTTTGTCTCCACATGGCCCTCTCTGTATTTCTCTGTGTCTCAAATCTTCTTTCTCTTAAAAAGACACAAGTCATTGGACTTAAGGCCCACTCTTAATCCAGGATCATCTCAAAATCCTTAAATTAATTACATCCACGAAGATTCTATTTTCAGATAAGGTCATATCCACAGGAGTTAAGTTTTGGACACATCTTTTTGGAGGAACACAGTTCAACCCACTACAGGGGCTGTGTAGAAGAGGGGAGAATAAGTAGTATCCCCAGATTTGACCCTCTCAGCTCTGGCCGATTCTCCCAGACCCAGCCAGCCCAGAATATGTCTTCCTGTATTCATTTCTACCCTGTAACTGAGTAACCTGAGAACAGTGCTGGCTGCCTGCCACCAGGGCTGAGCCCAAGTCCTGGTGGGTATTGGAGCACCAAATCCTGGAAAGAACAGGACATTGTGGCTTCGCACATGCTGAGGACTGTGCTTGGTACTGTGCGGGAGCCAAAAGGGGAGCTAACTTCTTTTTTCAGGGGCTTGCAAGGTCCCACGCACAGGGAGGACTGAGAGCTCCTGGCTTAGGGTGACACAATGCTGTGCTGTGTGGCAGAGT
>NW_011889139.1:1934575-1953838 GCF_000151845.1 Pteropus vampyrus
ATTGAGTACCTGCTGTATGTGGGACACAGATTGGTGATTCTAATTTCTCAAGGGAAAAGGAGGCCTGGTAAAGGAGGAGACTGGCTATTTTTGAATTCCAGAGTTTTAGATTTTGGAAAAGCTCCTAGAAGTGCCTAAAGTCAATCTCCTACACAGAGTGTATGCCCTCTACTTCATTCATTCACTCATTCATTTATTCAAAAATCCTTACTGAGTACCTATTGAATGCCTGCTAATAAGCACTGATAAGACAGCCAGCTTGGACAGAATTCCAGAGATCTATTACTGCTCCAACCATCTCTGCTCTTTACAAAGTGCTCTCCAAAGGTTCCTCTCTGGTGACTCTTTGTGATGACCCTGTAGGGGAGTGAACACAGATGCAGAGGTGGGGATCTAGTCTGCCATGGCCTCTTATAAGAGAGACGGTGGAGCCCAGGCCCAACGCAGCTTTTCTGGGATGGGAAAGAAATTGATGCTGGGCATTTTAATAGGCTTTTTCATGTATTATATTTTGTGTATCATAATGCAGTGTGATATAGGGCTAGATACTCAACTTCTCTGTGCCTCCCTAACCTCATTTGTAAAGCGGAGATAATTAAAAATTAAAGGACCTAATGTGCCAATGTTGGTTTTGACAAATGTACCATAGCTACGTAAGATGTAAACATTAGGGGAAACTGGGTGAGGGGTTTATAAGAACTGTCTGTACTACCCTTGCATCTTTTCTGTAAATCTAAAATTATTCAAAAATAAAAGTTTATTTAAAAAAATTAAAAGACCATCTCGTGAGTTTATTGTGAGAAAGACTTGCTGAGCAGGTTCTAAGTATTGGCGATTATGACTTAATGCTCACAAAATATTGTGATGGAGGTTGATTATTCCCATTTTTCAGACTAGCCTCGGAAAAGTTCAGTGACTGGCTTAAGTTCATACCGATAATATTAGGCTACATCTGGATTCAAACCCAGACTTGAAATGCTCCAAAGACCACACTCCTACCACACTCTGCTCCCTGTAATATTTTAGAACTTTTAGTGACAAGGAAATGACCGCTTCACCAGAAGCAGTTGGGACAGTTAGGAACCGATTGTTACAACAATGAATGATCAAATGTGCTCCCCTGGGGCTCCCGTGGGTCCATCTTCATCTACCCCTTGGGATTGGATGGTGCATATTTGCACCCTGTGCTCTAGCCAGCCCGCAGGTGTATTAAGCAGAGTCCACATTCTGGGCTGAGGCCAAATGTCCTTGGCACCTCCCATAGCATAGCCAGGAACTCATTTTTGGGCCTCGATTCCAAAGGCTGAATGGATGTCCACCTCCCCCCAACCCCTGTCCCATGAGCTGACCCACCTCATGTGGCCATTGCCCCCTTTACCTCAAGCAAGGGGCTCAGAAAGGGCTCAGGGCTCTGGGTGTGGCCCCTTAGAGCTCAGCCATTCTCTTCCTCCAGGGATCTGGGCAGCATGGTGCTGCTCATGCAACTGCGGAGTAAGGTAGCTTTTGGGGATCCTCATCTGCTGCCTGGAGGGGACAGGGAGAGCACGGCCCAGCCTGCTCAGATGTGTCCAAATCAGAAGACACAGCATTGCAGTCTCAGCGACTCTGCAGTGGTGCGGTTATGGGCAGTCCTATAATTTTCCTAAGCCTCAGTTTCCTCATTTGTAACAGAGAGATTAATAACAATTCTTCCTATCCCTACCTACTTCTCAAGCAGAGTCTCAAATGAGATAGGGTTCCCCAGCTCTGACCCCTGCTACCCAGTCCCTTATACTTCCCTATGGCATAGCACATCCCACATGGGACTGCAACACCAATTTTCTTGTATCTCTTCTCCCCAGAAGTTTATGATTTCTTCTGTGGTAGCTACAGTGTTTTACTTACCATTAGGTCCCCAGGGCCTAATAAATTAACGGTAGAAAACACTTATATGGTACTTTCTCTGGGCCGGTATCAACCATGTGAGGTAGATACTATTATTATTCTTATTTTATAGAGGAGAAAGCAGAGGCACAGCGAAATGTCCGAAACTGTACCTGGCACATAAAAAGTGTATAATATCTGTTTTTGTTAGAGAGATGGAAGGGTGGATAGGTGAGTTAATGAGTGGATGGATGAGTGGGTGGATAGGTATATGGGTATATGAGTGGGTGTATGAAAGGATAGGTGGATGGGTGCATACGGTTAGGCAGATGAATTGGTAAATGGGTGAATGTATGGGTGAATGGGTAGGGGTGGGTGGGCATGTGGAAGGATGAGTACATAAATGGATGGATGGATGGATGGATGGATGGATGGATGGATGGGTAGGTAGATGGGTGGGTAGGTGGATAGATGGAAGGAAGGAAGGAAGGAAGGAAGGAAGGAAGGAAAATAAGGTGGATGGATAGATGGTAAATGTGTAGATAAGAGAGTGAATGGATGAATGATACAGTGTATAGGTGGATGAGTGGACAAGTGCATGGAGAGTGGTTCAGAAAGTGCTTGTGTAATCAAGTCCTAAGAGTGGAGAGATAATCTTGCAACCATTTAAAGGGCGGAGGCATTTATAAATAGCAAAGGTAACCTCCCTATAACAGAGGGAAGACACTGGAAGCAGGAGTCTCCCCACCCCACATCCTTGGGCAGGCAGTTATCACCTAGGCCTGCTGATTTCTCCTCCCCCGCCCCTGACACTGCCCCCGGCAGCTCCCCACGCCGGAGGATGAAAGGTTGGCAGTGGCAGCGGGTGGGCGGGTGGCTTGTTCCCTCATTGTCTGTGGTAACCTTCCTCCCGGCTGCTTGTTCTGCGTAATGTTACACTTGTCTTCCTGCAACACTTGGATACCCGAGCCAATTTTGTCATGCAAATGAATTCAGCCCATTATAAATCCCGCGGAGGGAAAAGATCTCAGAGCCAGCAGGGGCGAGGCTGCGTTGAGAGCGCCACTGGCTTCCCTGCTGCCCCCTTCACTGCCACCGAGGAAGGGGCTTGCAGGCCTTTGCTGTGGATCCTTGGTCCTTGCCTCCTAGAATCCCCGACTGTTAAGGGCCGGAGCAGACTTTAGAGATGGATCAACTCTGATTATAGGTTAATAATCTGAGGCCCAGAGAGGGCCAATGACTTGACACGAACACACAGCCAGTTAGCCAGGGCTCAGTCAAGTCTCCAGATTCTCAGCCAGAATTCTCTCCAGGTTGAGCTGCACTTGCCATTTTCCTCATTCAGAGCCCACTGGCCACCAGAATGGCCTAAATCTACTCCTCCACCCAATCTGACTGAACCCATGAAACTACCTGGAGCCTCAAAGAGGGTGAGTCCTGCAGGTGAGAGCAGGGACAGAGGTACCCAACCAGAATGCTGGCAGCATGCAGGGTAGGAGAAGAGGAAGAACTGACATTTATTTCGAGTCTGTAACACTCCAGGTGCTTTATACCATTCTGGGATAATTCTTGCAGTTATTGTGTGATAGGTGTTGTCACCACTTTATAGATTAGAAAACTGAGTCCAGGGAGATGACATACCTGGCCCCCAAGGCCACACAGCCTGAAGTGGAGATTTAAATCTCAGTTCACAAGATTCAGGCATTCCCGAATCTACATTCTTTCTACTCCACATTCTGCCGCTCCTGCCAAACTCTGCCATCAGGAATCAGCCCCTCATTGAGCTGGCGACAGCTGAGGAGGGTGGGGTTGATGACAGTAGTGGTCATTAGCAGAGCCTGACTTTCCAGGGGGGTAGAGTTTCAAGTTATTTGGAATACTCAGGGCTTCCAGTGATTCACCGATTGAAGCAGTCTCCTTCCCCTGATGTTTAAGGCTCTTCCCTGCAATCTGCAACCCCCAGCCCCATATGCACCCACACAGCTCCTGACTCAACATTCACTCTGCGCTCCTCCTTGCCTCCATGTCTTTGTACAAGCTGTTCCCTCTGCTTGGAATGCCTTTCCCCACTTTGTCCACCTTCTGATCTTTCAGGCTTGATTCAGTAGTCCCCTTGACCTTCTTTCCCCACCCTAGAGTGTTAGTTTCTTCCTCTCTGTACTCCTGTATTCTGTCACTCACACCTATTATACTGCTTGTTTGTAGGAATTTATATTGTGTCAGTCTTCCCTACTAGTCCTAGAGGGCCAGAGGGATGTATTACTACCAACACTGTGGGTAGGGTATGGTAGGAGCTTGATAATAGAAAGTAGAGGGAGAGAGGGAAGGAAAGAAGGAAGGAAAACAGGAAGGAAGAAAAGAAGGAAGGAAGGAAGGAAGGAAGGAAGGAAGGAAGGAAGGAAGGAAGGAAGGAAGGAAGGAAGGAAGGAAGGAAGGAAGGAACTGGGAACCAATTGGCCCTAAAAGGGAGAAATGGGGCAGATATAGAGTAGATAAATCCTGGACTTTTGCGTCAGAGAGTCCTGGGTTCGAATCCCAGTTAGATTTACAAGCCGTGTGAACTTAAGCCTGTTATTTCGTCTCTCTGGGTCTCAGTTTTCTCTCCTGTAAACTGGGGATGGTAAGGCCTTCCTCTTAGGTGGTTGTAAAGATAACAGAAGATGAGTATGGAACTCATGACATGTAAGAAGTGCTTAACAGATGCTAGGCCCCTTAACCTACCCCCTGCCAAGGTTTGAACTCTGGCCAAGTGCCTGGATGATGTGAGAGGGGCAGTGCTGGGCTCGATCATATACCAGAAGAGGCTGTGTCTGGTGGCTCCCCATTGTCTCCACTGCAGACTCTGTGGCCAGCCACCCTTAGTCTGATCCTCTGTATGCCTCCATGTCTGTCTGGGGCCCCTCTTCTTGTTCCGATTCATCTCCTCCCAACCCAAATCCCTGTGCTCATGATGCTTCTTAGTCAGCCTGAGCCAAAACAAATGTAGATCAATTAAATGCTAAAAGCACTCACATTCCTGTGCCTGCTCCAGGTCATGCTCAGCAAGCAGTAGACCAGAACAGCCTCAGATATGGGCTCAGGGCCCCTGGGGCCAGTGGCATGGCCTTCGTTCCTTTCTGCTCCCTATGGCTGCAAATATCTGTGCTCTCTCCTGCCTGGCCAGGCAGAAGGCAAGAGTCTCCAAGAGCTGGGAAACCTGGTGCTTTGTCCTGGGACCTGCTGTACACCCTGGGCCAGTCCCTTCTTTCTCTGGGCCTCAATCGCTCAACAGCCAACTGAAAGGGATGGACTCAGGAAACACCAAGGCCCCGCCTTTATGAGAGCAAGAGACAAGAATGAAACATTCACTTACAGCTCAGACATCTCTCCCTAGAGCCCTCACCCTGGGTCAGAAGAAAAAGGAAGCTGCACAGGAGGCCCTTAGGGCCCCCAGAGGAATAGTAATTATAAAGATAGTAACAGGTGTCCTAACACTTAGTATGTCCAGGCATTGTGTGAGCAAATCTTTTTAGATAAATAATCTCATCAGTCGTTACAACCACCTATGAAGCAGGCTACTTTATCATCCCATTTCATAGATGGAAAAAAAGGCCAGAGAAGGGCCCTCATCCCAAGCTGCACAAAGCCCAGGCCTGCTGACGCTGGCCTTCACCATTACTGTATAGTTTGGTCCAGCCTGAATTTAGGGCTTGAAGACATTGTGAGTCTCTCTTCCCAGATGTGCCCACTCACCTTTGCTGGCTTTTTTTTGCGGGGGGGAGGGGAGCTAGTAGAAGGGAGGTCGTTCCATGATAAATGGAGGGAGGAGGATGGCCAGTGGGTTTACACACAAAACGTGCTTGTAGCTTTCCACAGCACCTGGCTCCTCAGGGGCACTCACAAGAATGTGCCAGGGAAGGGGAGGTCTTAGGTGTTAAGAGGACATGAACCTTCCATGCCTCCGCGTGGACAGTGGCCTGGGTTATGGGAGGCTCGCCTCTCTCAATGACACTACATGTGAGGTATGGACAGGGGTAGAGGACCCCAGGATCAGAAAACCTGCTCTGCCTTCCCTCACCAGTGGCCTCTGACACGCCCCCTCCCTTCTCTGGACTTCATCTGTGCAATGTGGAATTGAACCAAAGATCTGCCTCCACCCCCCACACCACTCTGCCACAAACCCCTGCAGCTCAGTGAGCCCCAGGGCAACCCTGCTCACACCCCTGCTGACAAACTGGGGCCGTGATGCCAGAGCCCCCTTTCGCCATTCATCATGGGCCCAGGGTCCACCCGGCTGCCCGCAGTCACGACGCTGCCTTTCGCTTTAGCTGGCATAATGTATGCCCCGTGCTGCCGCCCCAGTCACTCAATCCTAGCCGGTCTGCGGAGGCAGAGATAGCCCTTAATGAGAAGGGCCCTGGCTTTATCTGCTTTCTACTTCAGCCATTATCTCCCCCAGTCTATAGACACGCAGTTACCTCTGACAATAATGCTCAGAGGCAACAAATGCTGATGAGTTTTCTATGCAGTCCGCACAATAAGTCTATCAAAACAACCTCAGAAAATTATGAACCCCCGTGACAGACAAATACAACCAGCTTCGGCGTGAATTTAGAGCCCCCAACGCTACGATTCTTTTAATTCTTCAGGCCTCCCTTATCTCCGCTGTTCCTCTTCTGGTGGGGAGATAACAGTAATTCTTCTCTGTGCTGGGCTTTTTTCCCCCCTCTCCCTCCACCCTCCCTTGCTTTTTTTTTTTTTTTCCACCCACTGAGTGAGATGTTTTCCGTGTCTTTCTGCTTGCTAAAGATAAAGGGTTAAAGACCAACTTATGTTGGGTGCTGGGGAAGGGGGAGGGGGCATGGGAGAGGGGAAAAAAAAAGTAATCAGCATTCAAGAGATTGCTATCGGAGAAACCGCGCAGAGAACAGTAATTTTGCTGGCTTCGGCGAGGGCTCTCTCCACTCCTCCCCCCCCCCTTTTTTATGAATGCACATAATGCCTGGAGTGTTGGGGGCAGATAAAAGAATTAGCAGCAGCCAGGGGGACGGAGGCCTGGAGAACAGGGGAGAATTAGAATGTCTATCTTTGTCTCTTCCGGCTCATCCAGCCAGCCGAGGCTCCCGGCTCGTAAACAATTTAATCTTTTTGCTACAGTTAAAATACAAAGACAGCAAGCCTCCTTCTTCCAAATGGAAAAGGGAGGAGGAGCAGGACACGAAGAGGAGGATTGGGGGAATCTGGGGGGTGGGGGATGAGGGAGAGGCAGATAGGAAAGAGCTGAGGCCACAAACTTTTCTGCTTCCAGTTTAACCCATTGGCCTTGAGACTTCAGAACTACCCCACCACCCACCGCTACACACACACACACACACACACTCCTATGCTGCCTCTACTGGGGACACAGCCTAGTCTTGATTTGGCCCAGTCCACCTCCAGAACTGGAGGCTCAGCCATTGGTGGCGGAAGTGAGGAGTCTCGCTCCTACCAAGGGTCCCTGGTCCCTGTCTTCCTGGGCAGTGGTAGCTGTCGGCCTTTCATTGCATACTTCTTCCCTTGGTCTTCCCACAGCCAAGGCCTTTCCTTATTCCTCCTCCACTTCCTGCCTCTCCTCTCCTTGGCTCCTTTTTTCAGTCTCTAGTGAGGACTCAGATCATGCAAAATGAGCACGCTGTCTCTTCCCCACCAGGCTGGAAGCTCCACGAGGGTAGGGACTACTGTGGCCACTGTGCCATTGTGCCCCCTGCACAGGGCAAAGATGGGGCTCTCTGCCTGGAATGGGGGCTCCAGTTCATCTCCTGCTTAAGACCAATGATGAAGAGAGGCTAAGATGGGGTGTAAGCACATGCTCCTTCTCTCTCTCTCCTGCTCTTTCATACAAGCACGCGTGTGTATAACCACACACAGTGGGAAAGCAGAACTCTAGGAAAGAACACAGCCTGGAAGGAGGAGAAGGCTTTCTGAAAGAACAGATCATTTCAAAGGACCTGAAAATAAGGCAGAAAAAAGAAGTCTTCTGATGGAGCCCTAGAGATAAGTTAGAGGAGGTGGGGCCCCTCCCACCTAGGAGGCTAGTGGCCCATGTGAACGACCAGCTAGGCACCCTCTAGGCAATCCAAACAGCTGGCACCCCAAGTGTTCACCATACCCCGACACTGTGGCCACTTTTAACCATTCCAGCTGCACCCATGTTACAAGCAATACGAAAAGCCCACTTTTCATAGGGCCAAGTTGGAAGATGGTTCCTCCTCTGCCTTTGTCTCTCCTGCAGTGCTAATCTCAGTATATCAGCACTGAATTTATTGCTCTCTCTTGTTTGAAACTCCTAAAGGGCCAGGATCAGGTCTTCCCCACCCCTGGATGCCCAAGCCCAGCACAGCGCCTGGTCAAGCTAGGTGAATGCTTGCTGAGTGATTTGTGGATGAAGAGTGAGTGAATGAAGTAAAATAAAACAGGGAGGGAGAAGAGGGTGAGGGGAGAAGGGGGCCTCTTTGGGCACTAGGCACACTTGAAGAGGGACCACTCAGGAAAAAAGATTAGGGGGGTGAGGGCCCAGAAGAAGGATGGGGGTGTGGTCCAGAGAGCTAACCCTCTCTCCCCATGCTCCACCAGCTGGAGCCACTCAGTGAATGGAGGGAACCAAAGTGGTGATCAGGACTCAACCAGGTGCACCTCTGCTGGAGCTCAGCCACATTCAGAGTGAATCCCCAAACCCATTGGCTTGGGGCCCTTCCCTGGAAGGCATGGTAGAAAAGCATGGGCCTTGGGTCAAGGCATCTAGGTTCACCTCCCAGCTCTACCCCTAGTTGGCTGTGTAAATTTGAGTAGGTCGATCTCTCTGATCCTCTGTCCTCCATCTGTAAAATGGAAATAATAATGACCTCCACCTTGCGGGATCGGGTTAGCATCAATATAGTAGGCACCCAGCATGTGCAGGTCATATCTAAGTGCAAGCAGTCATGCCTTGTAATGACAAGCACTGCAGACATAATAAACCAAGGACGTCGAAAACACAAATTCATTTCAAAACTTTACAGAGAAGCTTTCATTTGTTTTTATTATTTATTTTAGTTACTCCTTCTACCCCTACCATTTAATCCTTGGAAAATCAAGGCTGGACTGAGCCACGATATGGGAGATAAAGCTGCTTTCTCTAGTTCCGGTGTCCCTTCCCAAGTCTCGGGAGGGGAGACTCCAGGAGGTGAGAGTTTGTAACCTGCTCTAGGGTCTACAGCTTTACAGATAACCACCAACCTTCTTGCTTTCCCTTTCGGTCCCTTCACATTTGTGACCTGAGCTAAGCTCTCCCTCTAGTCCCAACACCAAGCTCCACTTAAACATTCATCCTTCCTCACCCTGACTCCAGTGTTAGCCTGAAATGGCCCCCAGTGTATCCAAGGAGACATGGGGTATGAATGTAGGTTTTTTATAAACAATGTTCAAATAATGTTTAGTATTTATATCTTAAAACCAGATAAGTGATTTTCAAATGTGCATTAAATATATATCATCTGGGTCATGTCCTAAGCCAGACTATTGTCCACAAGTCAGAATCACTTGGGCAGCTTTAAAAAAATATTAGATTCTGAGCCCAAACCTAGAGATTCTGAATCAATGTGTGTGGGGTGGATTTGGGGGGTGGGAACGGGGCTTTATTTTTTTACTTTTTATTTTTCAATAAAATATTTCATGCGATATTTTACATTAGTTTCAGGTGTACCGCATAGTGGTTAGACATTTATGCAACTTATGAAATGATCCCCCGATTAGTCAAGTACCCACCTGGCACTATGGGGAAAAAGGATTTCTTAAGGGAGCCAGGTAATTCAGTTGAGGACCTGAATTCAGGATCTGTCTTTAGCCACAAAGAAATTAGTTTTCATTTTATTCACTAATTCAACAAACACTTTCTGAGCCCCTGCTGTCTATCCATCTTTGTGTGTGTTGGGGTGGCAGGGGTAGGGGAAATAAAAAGAAGCCAAAAGCCCATGGGGCACAAGAAAGCAGTGTCTAACCCACCAATAGAGATTCACCACTCACCAGCCTCAATTTAAAAAACCCACCCAACGCTGATTTCTCCCTTTCTGATATCTGTAGGGGTTAGTGCCCCTTCTCCACTTAGGAAAGGAGCAGGAATATATAGTAAGAGTCTACAACGTGCAACGCTCTGCATTAGGGATTTAACTACATACATGATTGCATTTAATCCTCACAAAACCGTGTGTGGTAGCTGTTATACTTGCATGTTATTAATTAGGAAATAGAGGCACAAAGAGGCTAAGAAACTCACTTAAGTTCACAACGCTAGCAAGGGGCAGGATCATTCCCTCGCCAAAAAAAAATTGGGTGCTGCTTAAGTGCAGGGTTGTGGAATCCTATTTGTTATTAATCACAGTCTCTAGCATTCAATCATTCAGTCATCCATTCGGAAAACTGATAAACCACCCACTGTGTGCCAGACACTTAACCGTGGGGGATAAATAAGACCATGCCCTAAAAGAGTGCAGAATTTAGGACGGGAACTTGGGCAAGCGCACGAATAATTCCGAGGCAAGGTATGAGTGCCTCCCAGGAGAGAGGCAGTAGCAAGTGATCAATGTTCAGTGGAGAGAGATTCCTTCCAACATTAGGGACTCAAAATGCCAGAAATCCAAAGGTCCTTGGCAAACATTGAGGTCTTATTTCATCAGAGAGGTGAAGCACCTCACCCAAGGTCACACAGTTGGGTGTGCCATAAATACATGATGAATCGAATGAAATTATTCACTAACTCCAATTACATCTTAACCACTAATAACTTGGCTCCAGCTCCCCTAATGGGATTTCCTCCTTGGACATCAGCTTTCCCTCCCCCCCCCCTTCCCACTGACATCAGCCAATTAGAGAAGGGCAGGTGCTGTGATTGGGGTCATGGTGAGCGGAAGAGATGGAAAGGACCACAGCTCACCCCTACCTACGGATGAGAAGGAGGTGATCAGTTTGGGGTGCTCACAGCCTCTTGTGATGAAGAGTCTGAGAGCTCACTATGTGGAGAGAGTCCAGTTCCCCCAACATGAATCCCCAGGGAAGACATCTGCTTTGCACTCAGCACCCTTTACACTCCTGCTGTCGGAGCCAGCAGGCATGGGGAGAGATGTGGAGCTACAGGCAGTGAGATATTCAGGCAGACCAGCAGACCTGAAGACAGACATAGACAAGGAGAGGAAAAATTACCACCCCCCCTCCCCCCAAGAAATACACAGACTCCTGAGAATAAATCAAGTATTGCTATACACAGAGCCACAAAACTACCTTCTGAGAGAGTCACAGAGACCTAGAAAGGTACAGACAAACACAAAAGGATTCTGGAGCAGTTATATATCTACTCATTTATTCCACAGAAATGGATTAGGCACCTACTATGTGCAGGCACAGGGAGATAAAGGCAACCTTTGTTCTCATGGAGCTCATGGTCTGGTGAGAGAGAGCAAGCATGGAAACAGAAATTACAATACAGGGAGCAAAAAAAAAAAAAGATGAAAAGAAGCCCAGAGAAGCACAAAAAAAAGAGAGCCAGAGAGAAAGGCACAAAGAGAAACCCAGAGGTGTGGAGAAACAGAAAAGCAGAAGTAGAGACCCACAGGAGTGCTTAGAGAGAGAGCAAGAGAGGGGAATCCACAGATACGCACACATGCACACATACACCAACGCCCCTGCTGTGCAGAAGTACAGAAGAAGGCTCCTTTCTAGGACCTCCAAGCAGACCCCAAGCTTTCTCCTGTGAGGATGCGAGAGTGGGGTTTTGGGGTTGGCCAGGCTTTCCGTTTTAAGAGCACAGCAGGCTCAGCTGAGGAAAAGCCAGGCCCCGATGAAGGCAAACAAGGTCTGCAGATGTTAGGGAGATGACAGCTGCTGGGGCTGCTTCCCATCCCCAGGTGTCCGGGGAGCCAAGGCCAAGAACCCAGCTCCTGTGTATTCTCGGTGACGACCATACCTACCCAAACCAAGAGCCCTTCAGCTGGTCCAGCGTAGAGTAAGGGTCTCTCCTGACCTTAAGAAAGTCCCCAGTCACCTAATCTGGAACCATGCAGTCCTGAGAGCTAACATTCTTTGGGTTTAAGTTAAATTCCTCCTACTGCAGCTGAGATCCAATTCCAGTGGGAGAGCGTGGGAGCTCAAGGCCACAGAGCAGGTGTTCCTAGGATGCCCGCTTCATTCTCATCACCTGCTCAGGAGCCTGGCCCACTGGAGGTCACCTAAGGGAGGACCCCCTCAGAGAACCTCTAGGTCCAGCTCCACCTTTCACAGGGTTATTCGCAGGAGGATGAGAGTCAGGGTGGGGAACTTGTCCAAGATTTCAGAGGTGGATTTGGAAAAGGGTCCTGACTACTCAAAGCACACCCCTTTCCCCCACAGCACCTGGCCACTGGTTACTAGCAGGAATGTGGGCCCTCAAGATTTGAACACAAGAGAACACAGACCACACACGGGACTGGAGAGGGTTTAGGTGTGGTCTTGGAGAAGAGGAGGACATGAACCTCACCCAAGCCCTATCCCCGCACCTAACAGCACAGGGTCAGACTCCCAACGAGTCACTTGCCCCTCCGCACCCCAATCCCCCACCACTTCCCTCCCAGTCACCTCCCACCACCTGAGCCCTTCTAACCTACTGCCCTCAGACTTCTTCCTCACACCGTGTTTGCTTCCACTCAGCAAAGATCAGTGAGGGCCTCCTCGCTGGGCTAGTCCCTGGAATGCAGCAAACTGCAACACTCCGTTAGGGAGCGGGTAGGCTGGCGAGGAAGCTGCAAGGGGGGCCGACCCGGGACAAATAACCCTGCAAAAGGCTCCATTAGGACAGTCAGGGCTCAGCGCGAGGACGGGGCTCATCCTTCCTGCGGCCCCTCTCCGTCAACCCCTCTGCCTTGGCCTCTCCTCTTTATCCTCGGCCCCATCCTCCCCAGCCGGACACTCGGATTCCCCGCGTTCCCCCACAGTCCTGTCCCACCCCACCCCACCCCGCCCCGCAGGCCCGCTCCGCTCGGTGGGAGCCTGCCGAGACCGTGTGCGCGCCGGCCTCTCCCGGGGGCGCGCGCCGGCCTCCCGAGGCTGTGCGCTGCGCGCCCGGCCTGCCCCCCGGATGTTAAGTGCCGGGCCCAGACTTAAGAAGCAATTAGGGCTGCCCAGGAAGAAAGAGAAGGCCAAACAGCCTGTTTATTTCCCTCCCTCCACTATCCCCATCACATACACCATCTAGCTGGAAGAAGAGAGGGAAAGAATGAGAAAGGGGAAGAAAAAAAAAACAAACCACTAAACCAAGCCTCACTGCAATTAGGAGAGCCGGCTGGGGAAAAAAGATATGTATTAAATGGATGTTTCTGCACAAAAAACCCAGGCTGACAACATCTCTGGCCTTGTAAGGGGGAAATGACCGTGCCTCGGTGTTTGCATAGCCGAAATCAGGGAGAATTATGCTGTCATACTGACAACTGTAGGAGGACAATTTTAAAATTACACCGTTCAACACCTTTAATGATTTGTAACAGAAGAGGTGTGGCTACTCCTATTAAATGTGTTGCCAAATCAATAAAAGGGATAATTGGAGTTGTTAGAGCAAATTATAGCAGCATCTCTTCTGTTGCTGTACAATGTTCCCTTGTAAACTGCTATTACAGGCAGCACCGTATTTCTCTCTTATTTGGCCGCTTTGTAATGAGTTGGCATTTTGCAGCATAATAGTTCCACTTTCTTTTATGGAGCTCTCACTTTAACTTTTTCTCCTTTGTGCAGCCTATAATTTCCTCGCCCTCCCTGCCTCCCCGCCTGTTTTCAGAGGTGGCCGCACTGCCTGTCAGCAGCCTCTGGGTGATAAACTATATTATTTCACATTATTTTCAGGCCTTTTCAATTGGCAGTCAGATGGGGTTGAGGGGTAGATGGGTCTGAGGGGATGAGGATGTGGAAGAGAGGGGAGAGAGGAGACAGGGCCAGGAGGAAAACTAAAAATTCATAGAAATCGAAAGGAAAGGGAATGAGGGGGGCACAAGGCTGACTTGTTCCCGGGGCGGGGGCCTGGCGCTTTAAACACAGGACTTGCCAAAGGGTTCTGAGCTGAGCAGAGACTCTGGCTGGTAGCTTAACTATTGGTATGGGGGACTGTGCAGTACCCTGCCAGACCCTAGCTTCATCCTCAGCACCTCTGCCTCTCTCTGCTCCTAAAAGCAAACTGATAAACATCTCAGAACTGAGGAGCTATGGTTTCTCCCACGCCCCCCCCCCCGCCTCACCCACCATCTCTTCCTAGGACAGAGGCTGGCACCCAGAGCTTAGGCCAGGCCACAGGAAGAGTGTAGGAGCTGCACCTCTGGAACCACCTTGCGACTCCAGATAGATGCGTCTTAGAAGATGGATGAGCCATTCCCATTGCAGACAAAGCCTGAAGACACAGGGAATTCTGAGGGACCATGGTCACGGCAGAGGCACGGAGATGGAGACCGTCACAGGCCTGTTCCTGGAAATATGTCGAGAGTCCAAAAGCCTGGTTTTAGGCCTGAAAATACCACCTCACCTCACCCACATACAGGCCTTGGCCCCTGGCTGGAAAGGACAGCGTTTCAAGGCAGCTCAGGACCAACCTTGTTGTATGTATCATTCACTTCCTGAGACAGCGATAAAAATCCCAGACAAACCTCACTTAGTCCCTGCATTGGGCTATAGGACAATCAATCCGAATTACTGAGAGGCCTCAATGAGAGACAATTGGAAAAGAAACGCCACTTTATTACTTCCACAGAGCTGCCATTCCTGGAACCCATCTGCTGCCAAGCAGCACGGCGGCAAAACCTGCTCGGATGAGCAGATAAGACTTGATGGTGAGCAAATAAGATCCATTTGCAATGAGCAGCATCAATTTGCTTGCCAACAATAAGCGAAGTCCTAATTCTCTTTGGTAGTTTCCTTCTGGCTTTTGGAGTGTCTTCTTGTTTTCATCCTTCATGGTTCAAGCTAACTTTATTCCCAAGAGGGCAAATGAAAGTCGACTTGCCTAGGTGCAACCAGAGGAAGTTTTAGATTACTGAGGTTTGAATGAACACCGTTTAGCCTGTGACAGATTTCAAGGTACCAGTCACCAGCTTCCTAATTTTAGCAATAATCAGTCCCATAAAATCCCAGCAAAATGAAAACATGTGGACAGTCCCATGGCATCTGCTTTTAGTAAGAGCTGACATTTTTCTTTATACCGTGCTGCAATTCAAGCAATAGTTAACTGTCAATCCAAGCAATGTTAATGGTCTCTTATATTCCAGGCACTGTACTGAGTGCTGGGGTGAACAAAACAGAAACCATTGCTGTCCTCTAGGAGCTGAAATTCTGGTGGGGGCTGATAATAACAATAATAATGAAAATAATCATAACACAGTAATCCTAGAATTGTGCACAAGTGATGACAAAGTGCTTCGTCTCACCAGACACCATACGAGATAGCAGTGGACAGGGCACCACATAGTCAGGAAGCCGGGCTTCTAGCCCTGCTCTGCACCTTTCCTTTCAGAGCCTCAGCTTCTTCATTTGTAAACTGAGGGCATGTTTATTTATTCGACAAATATTTATTGAGGACTCGCTATATGTTGGGTATTACGTTAAGTACTGGAGATACAATAATGAGCAAGACAAATATAAGGCTTGCTCCTATGATGCTTACAGTCTAGCAGCACAGACAAGATAACAGTCGAATAGTCGCATCAGTATATAATTACAGAATGTGATGAATGCTGGGAAAGAGAAAGACATGAGCTTATTAGTAATAGCCCCAAAGTGGAAACAGCCCAAATTCCCAGAGAAGGCCAGAGTGGCTGGAGTGGAAGGGGGAGAATGGTCTTAGATGAAGCTAGAGAGGTGGGCAAGGGTCCTGGGTAGGTGGGGACAGACCAAGGATTGGCCCTTGATCTAAAGGGCAAGAGAAAGCCACTGATGGGTTTTAGACAGAAGAGTAGCAGGATCTAATTTGCATGTTAGAAGCACCACTAGCTGCGGATGTACTGAGCAGACAGGATTGCAGAGGCACAAAGTAGAAACAGGAAGGTCAGTTAGGAGTCTTTCCAGTGGTCTGTGAGAGCATTAACAGTGGCTTGCGATTGATGAATGAAAAGATGCTCTACATCATTAGTCATTAAAGAAACACAAAGTACAACCACCACGAGATTCTACTACATACCCAAAGGAACGGCTAAAACTTTAAAAGACTGACAATACCAAGGGTTGGTGAGGGTGTGAAGCAACTGGAACTCCCATACACTGCTGGTAGGAAGGTAAATTAATACAACTACTCTGGAAAAATGGTAATATCTATTAAAGTTGGTAATATCTATTAAAGTTTGGTAATATCTATAAAAGTTAAATGTAAGTGTACCCTATGACCCACAATACGGTGACCAAAAGACGTGAGCTTTAATAGCTGAAAGCTAGAAACAACCCAAATGTCTAACAACTGCAGAATGGACAAATAAATTGTGGTATAGCCACACAACGGAACCTTACATAGCAATAAAAAAGAACAATCTATTGCTATACGTACAGATGAATCTCATAACAGAAGCGAAGACATTTATATTTACATGAAGTTCAAAACCAGGCAAAAGAAATCTATATGGACAGCGGTCAGAATAACTGTTCTACTTGGAGGGATAATGACTAAGAGAGAGGGGAAGGGAACCTGCCACAAAGCTGGGAGCATTCTGTGTCCTGATCTGGGAGGTGGTTACACTGGCGTCAAATACATCAAACTATGTTTAGGGTTTGCTCACTTCACTAAACATACTTCGAAAAAGCTTAAGAAAAAAATTAACAGTGGCTTGGACTAGGCAGGTGACAGAGGTGACGGAGAGATGTGAACAGAATGGATATTTAAAAGGTAAAATAATGCCTGCCTAGTTTGCCTCATCAAGGTGTCCTGGGGATTGAATGAGATAATGTACAGGAAAGGTTGTCACTCCAGTGGCTTTCTTGCTGTGAAAATTCCAACTAAAACAAAAAAAAATTCCAGGCTCAGAGCTAATTTGTTTCGAATAGTCCCATAACTAACGCCAACCTCTCTGCTCCTCGGGGAAGAGTATAATAAGTGTTTCCCTGAAACATGGGGTACCTGCCTTTATAGAAGGTATAGGTTCAACCAGGAGGCTCAGCATCAGCCCAGAACACTCGGACCTCCTAAGAGTAAAGAGGCCACTTGCTTTCCAGCTGCAGCATAAAGTCCCTTCTAGTGGCTGCCCCTAAGTCCCTTCTTATCCTAATTGCATTGAATTGCACCATTTTCATGAGATAACGGGATTTCCGTAGGTGACATGGGGTTGCAGCTAAGACTGGATGAGGCTGCCGCTAGTGGAATAGGATAAGGGGTCCTTAGGGGAAGCCACGGAGAGAACTCCCCAAGTGCCCTCCCCCAAACCATGTGAGGTAGGCATTTCTAACATATGAGGGCATCGAATTTCAAAAGGAGGAAGGAGATTGCCCAGTTCAAGCTGGTAGGAGTAGTTGAAACTTGAACCAGACCTTCCAACTCTGGTCCATTGCCCTGCTGATCCACTAGCGTCATCCCTCCTTCCTCCACAGCCAAAGCTCTGACAGCATCAACCATGGCCAAGCCAAATTCACCGTCCTTTACAGGCACAGGCTCAGATGTAAAGAGTAACTGGTAAGTAACTTCATTCAGCTGACCCCCCTCTTTTTTATACCCTGGGGGGCCATTTCATGGCTCACTCATCTTAAAGGTCCCCCAGGGAGCAGTGCTGCTCCGAAGGAGACAGTCCACTGGGGCACTAATGATGCAGACATGGGCAACTAGTCACATCTGCTCTGAAAGTTTTTCAGGCCAAGATCATTCTCGTCGTGGTCAATGATGTAGGATTGTGGATCTAAATCAAGTTCCTGTCTATGAGCATGATGGATACAAAGAGACCCATCTTGAGGGGGAATACCTGGGTTTACCTGCAAGGGGGGCCTTCAGTCCACCTGCACACACAGGTGGGGAGACCTTTCAGGTGCAGAGAATAATTATCGGTCTCCTTAACTTTTGTCTTAGGAAGCTGTCCCCTCTTCAGGGTTCCAAAACCTGAGGTCATCCCTGCCCTCAGTGGGTGACTTGAAATTCCAGGCTTCCTTTTACATGCTTAGTGGATAGCTCAGCCAGGAATGTATTTCCCCAGTCCAGAGCAAATGCCCAGATAAAGGCAAGGTAGTAAAGGTCTCAGTCCAAGGACTCAAAGTATAAGAAAACACTTAATTTTTCACTAAAGCATGCAATTTAATTTCCATTCTGAGTCCACATTCCACTGGCAGTGGGAAAAAAAATCATTATCAATCATTTCTGGATTTTCTCCAGTTCCTGCCCTTTCCCTAGACTTCCTTCTAAGTTACAGGAGGCTTATGCAGTGCTGAAGCTACCATGAGATCTGCCATGTTATCTGTTCATCCAGGCAGCCCCGCAGAGGACCCTCTCTCTTGCCCGCCATCCGTGCTCTGCCCTTCCAGGCCATGATGGAAGACATAGTAGTGATTCTGCACCTCTTATCTGGGCACAGGATTCTCTGCAAAGCCATCTAGATGTCAGGTGCCTGGACCCACCTCTCAGCCATTCCCTCTCGGCCCTCAGGGGTCTGCCTGGGCTCTGATCTCACCCTCTGAGGTCCAGCAAAGCCTAAACTCTCAATGTGGAAATGTTGTCCATTCCTCCGAGAGCCTGAGATTTTGAAGACCAAAATCTGAAAACCTTCATGATTTCTACTTTCCACCCTTTCCCATCCTCTACTGAAGTGAAGGTACTGAGGGGAGGAGGGAGGGGAAGTTATGAGGGGAGAAAAAAATCAATAGCATTTCAAAAAATATCCCACCTCCAAAGTGATATTTAGGAATTACCTTTATTCAACAATAAACATTTATTGAACACCTAGAATACGCCAAGTACTATGCAGGTGTCAAGAAATAAAAGACTTAATGTGCTAAGGAGGAGACAGTGGTGTAAAGGAAAATTCAAACTCTGGCTTCACACTGCCTGGGTTCTAACCTTGGCTCAGTCACTCCAGCCCTGTGGCCCCACATGAGTTCCTACTTAACTTTAGTTTCTTCATCCATAAAATGGACTCAACACATGGTTTAAATGCAGTAATACTTATGTTTTTAAAAAGTACCTAGTATAGGGTTTGGCACACAGTAGATGCCTAATCAGTGTAGTCATTATGCAAAGGAAGCTGTGAGAGCCTAGAGGAGAAGCAGAAGGGTGCCAGGTGACATGAATGCAAAAAAAAGAAGCATTTTTACTTCAAAAATATACTTAAGTATAGAAAAAAAAAAATCAACCATAGTCCCACCACACAGAATTAACCACTATTAAAATCTTGGCACATCTGGGCATCTTAATCCAGATTTTTTTTCTAAAATAAAATCACC
>NW_011889139.1:1953888-1980061 GCF_000151845.1 Pteropus vampyrus
CACCTAGAATACGCCAAGTACTATGCAGGTGTCAAGAAATAAAAGACTTAATGTGCTAAGGAGGAGACAGTGGTGTAAAGGAAAATTCAAACTCTGGCTTCACACTGCCTGGGTTCTAACCTTGGCTCAGTCACTCCAGCCCTGTGGCCCCACATGAGTTCCTACTTAACTTTAGTTTCTTCATCCATAAAATGGACTCAACACATGGTTTAAATGCAGTAATACTTATGTTTTTAAAAAGTACCTAGTATAGGGTTTGGCACACAGTAGATGCCTAATCAGTGTAGTTATTATGCAAAGGAAGCTGTGAGAGCCTAGAGGAGAAGCAGAAGGGTGCCAGGTGACATGAATGCAAAAAAAAGAAGCATTTTTACTTCAAAAATATACTTAAGTATAGAAAAAAAAAAATCAACCATAGTCCCACCACACAGAATTAACCACTATTAAAATCTTGGCACATCTGGGCATCTTAATCCAGATTTTTTTTCTAAAATAAAATCACCCTACTGTTTTTGCAAGCATTATACATGCTCATTATAAAGAGTTCAAACAATAACTAAAAATTCCAAGCTGAGAGCAAACAAATTCACCCCCCAAATCTCACCACTTGGGTCACTGATGGCTTTTTAAGCCTGTGGAGCATGGGAGTGTTGATAAGGTCTGTGATTAGAAAGATCACTGGCTGAGGGTAGAGGAGAGTCTGGAGGCGGAGCAGAGAGGATGCAGGAAATGACAAGGACTCACCCTAAGGTGGTGACAGTGGGAAAAAAGAGGATGGACTGGGTGTGGATGGACAGCTGGGGCATATGCTCCAGTGGGCATTTTAAACACTTTTCTGCTTCCAGCTAACTCCCTAGAAAGCCACACACCAGCACCACATTAGGTGAGCCTCCTGTAGCATGGCCTTCATTGAGTCTGAGCTGTCACATCGTGTCCTCGGCTTTTATTTTTTATTTATACAAGAAACACATGAAAATCAGGGCTGTACCTGCTGTAAATCTGTGATGGAAGGCTTTGTCCATTACACTGCTCCCAGTCCCTGAGCAGTGCCTCGGGTGATGACTGCCTGTTTGAATGTAGTACCAGGGAATGGTTTGTCTTTCTTGTAAAAGAAGTGGCATACTTTTTTCTCCCAGGCAGTGGAAATGATGTAATCCAATATGTTTACATTTTTGTCCTGGTTGCCAAGAAGCTCAGAGTCTAATTTCATGTTACATGGTCTCTATACCTAAACACATTTACCTCTTCATTGCTTTTCCATTTTAATTTCAATAACTTTGTTGCAAGTGTATCTTTTGAGAAAATCCTTTATAAAATAAGAACTCCCACCTCAGAGGCTGGGGGACAATAGGTATTTGATAAGTGTTTGATGAATGAATGAAGTACTAAATTAAAAAGCCGACTTTTAATTTTACATTTTAAAATGTAGCTACTAAAAAATTTAAACTTCCACATACGATGTTGCTCTAGATCAGGGGTCAGCAAAGGTTTTCTATAAAACATTTCTGGAAAACCAGATAGTAAACACTTTAGACTTTGTGGGCCACCTTGGTATCTGCCATCTGCCATTGTAGGGCAAAAGCAGCCATTGATGATAGTAAATAAATGAGCGTGTCCGTAATTCTATTTACAATAATTCTGTTTACAAAAACAGTTGTCAGGCCGAGCAGCAGTTGGCTGACTCTCGCTCTAGAACAAAAGAGAAACAGTATGGTGCAAGAGCTCGAGACTGGGAGTAAGAGAAATTTGGATTATGGCTCTGCTTGTTGCCAGCTGTGTGATTGTGGGTAGGTTACTTAACTACTCTAAGCCTCAGATTCTCTGTCCAAAAAAATGGGGATAATTAGGCCAACAGAAAGTGAGCAAAGAACACGGAATTATAATTCATAGAATACAAATGGCCGAGGGGTGTACAAAATACATTTAACCTCACTGCAAAAGACAGGAAAGATTAAGGCAATAATAAGATACATTTGCCTCTCAATTGAAAAGTTTTTTTTAATTATAAAGTGTGCACTTAAATGTATGTCTCCTACGTGGTTAGTGGGGATGTAAATCGATATAAGCCTTCTAGAAAGCAATTTGGCAATATGGTTCAAAAATCATTAAAAATTTATACCCTTTGACCCAGTAATTCCACTTCAAAGAATCTATTCTAAGGAAATAATCAGAGATGTGGACAGAGATTTATGTACAAAGATGTTCACTGTAGCATTATTTATAACAATGAAAAACTGGAAGCAAACTATACATCTAGCAATTAGAATAATGATTAAATAAATTTTGACATATCCAAGGGATCGATATTGAGCAGAAATAAAAATAGTGTTTAAAATATTCAATAGCACAAGAAAATGTGTCCTTTATAATGTCAAGTGGGAAAAAAGGTACAAGACTGCATAGAGAGTGCTATGCTCAGAGTGGAGAGAGGAAGCACATATATTTGCATTAAAAAAAAGAGTGGCAAAAATACACCAATATGCGGGCTGCCAAGTATTATCTCATGGTGGAGGGATTATGTGTGATATCTATTTTCTTTATTGTCTGTGTTTTCTAATGTTCTTCATTTAAAATGTATTACTTTAATACTCAGAAGAGTAATATTCTAAAAACCATAAGCCCTCAACCTAATCAAAAAATGGGCAAAGCATACACATAGAGGAGATGCAAAAAGGAAAAAAAAGATTGAAAAACAGCAGATAAATATAAAGGTCTCCAGTCTCAGTAGTAATCAGGGAAATTAAAACAACCAAGAATTTCTTTTTCATACACCAGCTTAGCAAAAAAAACGGGGGGTGGGGGGAATGTTTAATAGCCATTAATGGCAAGGATAGAAGGTAATGGGGTTCCTCTCATAAGCTTTGGGGGAGTGTACTGCCTTTTTGGAGGACAGTTTGGCAACAGCTATAAAAATGTTAAACGCACATTCTGTTCCATTCAGCAATTCCACTTCTAAGTATTGAGCGCATATGCATAAAAGGCCTGTATTAGAATGTTCAGGGAAGCATTGCTCATTGCATTCAATATCTCAAAATTGGAAACAACTCACATGTCCATCAAGGAGAGAATTATGGTGAATCCATTCTGTGGAATATTAGGTAGAAGTTAAAAGAGTGAAATAGATCTATATATACTGACTTCAAATGAGAAAAAAGAAAAGCAAGCTACAGAACAATGCAACAGAATGATCACATTTGTAGAGAGAAAAAAATTCTACCTCATAGCTCTGGAAAATTCTACCTCATAGCTCTTTGAGGGAGAGGGAGGGAGGTAAAGTGTGATTGGGTTGGAGGGAGGCAACAGGGTGCTTCTCACTCATTATTAAGAGCTCAAGGTCTGGAAACGGACTCCTTGGGCTTAAATCCTGGCTCCACCATTTACTGTGTGACTTTGGGCGAGTTGCTTACCCTCCTCTCAAACCCTAAGTTTCCTCATCTGTAAAATGGGGATAATCACAGTACCCACCTCAATTAAGTTCTTGAGGGAATAAAATGAGGTAATGTAGATCAAACACTTAATGCAGTGCCTGGCATATAGTAGGCCCTCAAATGTTAACCACCATTCTTAGAACCATTACGATCAGAAACATGGCACTCAAATTACTTTCATTAAATACTTGTGCAAAGATAGAAATTGTAAAAGGGCCAACAAATTTACATACACCTAAATGAGAATGAGAATCTCCAACTAGGGAGGGAACTGTGAAAAGCCAGGCACCTGGGACACAGCAGGTTACAAGTTTAAGAGCTTCACCTCTGGAGGCAGCCTGTCTTGGTTCCAGTCCAGAATCTTCCACTTGCTAGCTGTGCAAGTTCTCTGCACCCTAATTTCTCTGCCCCTCAGTTTCCTCACTCCAGACAATGGGTAATAACAGTGCCTATCTTAGGAGGTTATGAGGGTAAAATGAGTTTATATGGGATAACATTCTTAGAAAAGGGCCTGACCCAGAGTGAGCTTTAACTACCCTGGTGTTGTGATTGACAGTACGATCAGTAGCACAGTAGTAGTAGTGGTACCAAAGCTACTACTATTACTAAATGTCTTATCTCCCCCAAGTGGCCTCCAGCCTCCTCCAGGGCAGCCACAACATCTCATTCTTGTGAGCCCCTCACCAGTGTCTGATAGATAGTAGCCACTTATATATTTGCAAGATTGCTATCACTGCTTCAGTTTGATGTATCATTTTTAAAACAGCAAGAGGCAGCCTGAGGGATAAGAAGAACACAAGCTCTGGAGCAGGGTGGCCTTGAATCCCAATCCTGGTTCTTACACCTGAGTGACCTCAGGCTGGCAAGTCATTGACTGAATCCCCCTGACCCTCAGGATCCTCACCAGTGCGATGGCTTAATAATATTATACACCGCATCAGCTCATTAAGAAAGATAAAGGAGACGATGCATGTGACACCCCCAGTCCACAATAGGTACCCGATAATGTTGGCTCTTTAATGCTACTCTGTGTGCTGGCTTAACAGGGATCACAAAGGCACATGTGTATTAAGCCTGCTGGAGGTTAGGACAATAATTAGACATCACTGCAACCTACTCACAGTATGTCACCACTCAGACCAAGTGCCTAAGAGCAAATAGCCACTTGGAATGCAGAATTTGCAAACCTGCGAAGGGATGGTAACTCCATGGAGGCTGGGTTGTACAAAATATGGGTGGGTGGGAGTGGGTAGAATCTAAATAATAATAACAATTAATAACAACAACAACAACAACAACAACAACAACAATAGCAATAGTGTCCATGCCAGGGATTGAGCTAAGCACCTTACATGTATTAACTTCTTTATTCTTCACAACATTCCTCTACAACCATAAGGTTTCTCTCCCAGTATAGTTACTCCAATTTATAGATAGGAAAGCTGACTCTGAAAGCAGTAAAAACACTCTCCCAAGGTAGCGCAGCAGGAAACAGGAAAGAGAGGACCTGAGCCCAGGCCTATCTGTTTCTAGGATTCAAACTCAACTTCTTCCCTTGGAAGGAGATAGGGGACACAAGCGCGCGTGCGCACGTGCACACACACACACACACACACACACACACACACACACACACACTGGCCTCAGTGCCACCCATAGGCAAGGTAGAGTGGGTGGGTCTGCAGAGCCTCAGACGTATTCACCTTGCTTTGTCTTCTTTAGTGTATGAAAAGGGGGCATCACACAACACATCTAGGCAGAACTGCGGCCCTGAACCCCAGCATCAGGGCTCCTGCTCCAACAGGAGCAGCCCTTATCCTGCCTTGACACACACAAGTGTTCACATCAATAATAAAATTTTTTAAATGTCTATACTTTTTCTGAATAAGTAAGCATTTCTACAGTAAAAAAAAAAAAAATCTATGTATATAAAACAAAAATAAAGGCTCCAGGGTGTTGGGGAGCCAGGAGTCAGGTGTTCAGGATCACAGACTAGTAAAAGCCAAGAATACCCAGCTGTGCTGCCCTCTCAGAGCAGGTAGATGGCAGGGAGCAGGGGCAGGAGGCCAGAGACAGAGAGGTCCCCATTTAGTCAAGGCTGCAACCTTCACCCTCCCAAGACCTGGAGAACTCACAGGCTCAGGGAGCACCTTGGCTTTGGGCACCCAGGACCCCTCTCACCCAGGCAGTGATGGGCTGTCTGATTGTCTGACAGTTTTTTGTTTCTTACAGGATGGATAGGGTCTCAGCTCTAGACATGAGGACAGTTGATGTCATGACAGAGAAACCGTGGCCAGTGGGATCCATGCCTCAATCTCTTTATTTAATCACCAGAAACTGTGCTTTGTGATTGGGCAAGGGGTCTATGTGAGCATTTGACATATGAGAACAGGAACAATACAGAACCAAGTGACAAAGCCAGCCCACATGTGTGCACAAGTCCACATGGCCGTGTGAAAGTGTCTACGTGCAAACACTCAGCTGAGAGTTACAAAGGGAAGCCAGCTAGAAACTCCCTATGTAACCTTACAGGTTTTTTTCCAGGCCCAGGATCCTGGGTTTTGTTTTCAGAGAGTGAGAAGGAGTCAAATGGTGACACTGTGCTGCATTCAAGTGTGCAAGATGCAGTGAGAGAGAGAACTCAGAAGTGTCACTAGGGGTGTGTGTCGTTTGTTGACTGAACCAGCCAGGAGAGGCCACTGCTCCCTTCCTACCTAATCAAACCTCCTGGCATTGACAGAGGTGAATTGGGGGTGGAGAGATCTGCCTCACCATTATCTCTGCTCTTGTGGCACCTTCTCCTCCCTCCCCTCCTCCCTTTCTCCCTCCCTCTCCCTCCCTCTCTCCATCCCAGCTTTGCTCCCGCCTATGAAAAATCAGCAAATAAAAAGTTACATTAACCCCACCCTGACCTCGCCGACATAATACACTGCAGGCTGATGCGCTGCCTTTGGAGGCTCGCTGAGAACCTGTCACTCTCCAATGTCCCGAGCACAGCCTGGGGAGCATTTATCGGATAATTAATATATTAAATGCATGAAAAATAGTTACACAGACTTCCCCTCCCCACCTAGAGAAGGGGGTAGGATGCAAAAAAGACAGATTCAGGCTGTATACCATCAATATAAAAGCATCCCCCGAATAGCCGTCATAAAAACTGTTCATAATTTTATAGCTTCATTCCTGTTGGAGCACCATAAAGGCAAGTCATATTTTTTACACTCAGGATGCCCCATAAAAAAAAGGAGCAAGCGAGAAAACGAGAACTTGGCAGGAGGCTCTTTTACTCTCACCTGAGGGTGAGGGACAAGAAGGCACCCCCCACGTTTGTCCTCTCTGACCCCCTTCTTCCACCCTTTCTTTGGCCCAGCTGTGAATTCTGATGAGTCCATCCAAGTAATTGTTAATTGGATGATTTTATACTTTTTATTTGGCCTTTTTTTCCTTTTTGCTGACTCCATATTTGCCTTTTATAAAAATGGAAGCAATGGTGGAGGTGGGTATCTCTGTATGTCCACATCCTTCAACTCCTTAACCTTTCTTCTGAGAGGCTGGGGTATGAAATGATGGGGGTCTCGTTGGACCACCTGAATCTGTTAAGGTTTAGGTGCAGTAAGGAGCAGGGGCCATGAACATATCTTTCATAGCAGACAGTAAGGGCTCCAAACGAGGTGTCGGAGAGAGAGGAAGGAGAAAGGGCTAGCGCAGAGCAACCGCAGTGCCTCTGATTTCCTGACCTTAAGTTGGCATAGTACGAGCCCCTCAGGGTCTCTCGCAGAAGCAGTGTGTTCCTGCACAGGACTCTCATAAGACACTCATGCAGGAGTTCCAGATTGGGGGAGGGGAGCATTTGCGATTAGATGCAGACCCAGGCCTGACCCCATCCAGGAGGTGATGAGGGCAGCCAGAGCTCAGAATAAGGCTGTTCCTTTCCTTATCAGCCGTGAAGTGCAAGAAGACATGACTAGTAAGAGACCCCCTTGCAGCAACACCCCAAATACACACACACACACACACACACACACACACACACACACACACACAAACACACACTCTTAGGCCTTCAGAGAAACCTGTCATGTCCCCGCTGACCCCAAAAGGAAGTCTTCACTCCCTTTCTAATCCTGGAGTGGGAAAGAAGGTGAGGGAAGTATCCACCCTCTTCACAGCGCAGGAGGGAGACGCTGACATGCACTCCCGATGCCTCTGTGAGGAGCTGCGGACGCATGGGGGAGACAGATACTCGCGGAGAGACGGGTAAAGGAGGTGCCCCATCACCTCTCACACATCCTGGCCACCTGACCCTCAAGACCAGGGTCTTTGTAGACACAAACACATGCAGAAAAACCAGGTGGCTGGAGCCAGGTTGGCGCCAGGGCGTCTGGCTTTGTGGCGCACGCTTTTTGTGTGGTTGCTGACCGTGGTGCTGAAAAGGGGAGCCGTCCAGGCGCTAAAGAAAAGGGGCCAGCTGGGCAGGCTTCCAGCCTGGCCTTACAGGTCCAGCTTGGCACACCCAGCCTCCCTGGGTACATGCCACTTTGATAAGCTTGGGTTGGTTTTTCTCGGCTAAGCTGAATGGTGTATGCCTCCCCTTCTTTGGGGTTTCTGCAGTTTGCCTGCCTTTACTCGCCCCAGGGTCAAAGCTGCCCCAGAGTGAGTACTGTCTCTTTTCAATAAGACTGAGGGATCTGTCATTGCAGAAAAGGCCTTACCCTGATCATACTGATACCCCCTGAGATCTGTCTTCCCAGCAGTCTGGGTGCTCCCTGAGAGCAGTCTCTGGTACCTTCCATTAAGAGCCTTTTCTAGGCTGCTACTTTCATCAAACTGAAATCTCTTCAAAATATACTTTGTCTCCCCCATTAGACTTTACTATGCTAAGAGTTATACATCTCTCACTAGATTTAGAGTTCTCCTTGAGCAAAAACTTGTCCCCATCATCAAACTGGGAGGCTCCCTAAGAACAGATGTTGTGTCTCCTCTATCAGATTGTGGTCTCTTCAAGGGTAAGGACTCAGTTTTGCCAACCAGATCAGAAGCCCTGCACCCTAACCGGAAAGTGGATTTCTTCCACCGGACTGGACTGCCTCCCAGATCAGGGTCTGGCACTCTCTCATAAGACTGGAGGTCTCCCACAATAGGCACCATGATACTTCCATAAGGCAGGGAGCCCCTTAGGGACAGGAGTTCTATCACCAAGCCAGAAGCTCCTCTCAGCTCAGAGGCTGAGTCTCTACCATAAGACTAGGGGCCCCAAGGGTAAGGACTATGACTACTTCATAGGAGTCTGGGGGCTCCTCAAGGGCACTACATTCCCCCACTACATGTGAAGCTCCCATGCATCAGGCTCCCAGAGGGCACGAGGTGTGTATCCTTTGTTCAGCCCTGCTTGTTTCCTGCTCTGGTTGAGTATGACTGCACCATCTGTGAACTGGACAAAAGAGACTATATTATCAGCCACCTCCATGTGCCAGCCATGGCCCCAGGCCCTTCATACCCATTATCTCATGGCCTCACCACCATCCTGCATGGCAGATATCCTTATCCCCTTTCTGCACACGAGATGAGACTGACACCAAGTCCAGTACCAACTCCCTCACCCCCAATCCTGCCCAACTCTGCTGATCCATTCCTATAAAGAAGCCAAGTGGGCCAGCTCAGGGCCATAATTTCAATGATTGAAAGAAATCAGTCTTTAAGCAAAGAAGAAGCTGTACACAAAGAGACATTCTTCCCTCTCCTTGAATATTCAGGACTGTGGGCAGCTGTGGGGGAGCTGGGCCTAGCTAGTAACTAGTAACTAGGGGACTCATATTCTCTCTGGCTCTGTGATTCTGCATGCACTGAGAAAGGGGGAGGTAAATGGAGAAAAGGAGACTGGGGCACTCTTTGCAAATCAGATTTTTTTAATTTCACTTTTTTCTAAATGAAAACCTAAGCCCTATTCCTCCTCCACCTCCTCCTCATACCCAGCAGTGTCTCAACATGTTGGAGTGAGAGCAGCTATTAGCATCTCTGCATTATACATTGCTTTTTTTTCTGTGTATGTGTTAATGTATGTGTTTAATAAAAACAGATCTACCTCCTCTTCTAGACCAGAACTAAAAATAGAGGTGGTGGTGGTGGTGGTGGTGGGGAGGGGGTATAAGTATTCTCTTCCCCAAAAGGAAAAGCATCAACTAATTTGAAAAATATTTAAGAAACTCTGGGTCGTCATCCACTCGCCTCTCCCTGCTCCATAATTACACTGCAGTGCCTGATATTTTCATGGGACATTAAACCAGGAGTCAGGTGATGGGTTCCTTCCGTCTACGCCTATCCGTTAGCCGCCAGGCCCCCGCGGACCTTGACATTATTAATAGTCCTATTCATTAAGTATTACTCTTGTAGAATGAGTAGCATAATATTGGCCTGGAGATAGGAACAGGCAGAAGGAATAAGTCAAATTAATTTTCCGGAGCAAACGCCCCGGTTCTGTAAATGACATTCTGTACTGTTAGCATTTTAAATGTGGCACAAATGGCAGGAGACACAATTTGAAAGCAAAATACTAGAAGACATGGCTCAGGGTGGAACGTGGCAGCAGGAAAATCTAAGAGCGTCAGGGACCTGGGGGTGGGAGGGTCTGGCCTGTGTAGCGACAGCAAGAGGAGGATTTTTTTTTAATGGGCATTTATTTTAAATGCGGTTGAGGGAGGAGAAAGGTAGGAAGGCAGGTAGTGAGGTCTGTATGTGTAAGTGTGTGAGTGTGTGGAGGAGTGTCTTGTGGAATAGGAAAGAGGAATCAATCACAGTTTTCCTTCCCTTCTACTCCCCCAAGGGGATGGTCTAGGGTTGCAGCTGAGGGTTTTCTGCCACTTACTCCCCCAATGAGATGATTTTCACCCCTTCCAAGCTTTTCTGACCAGGTCTTTAGAAAGCTAACTCACACATTCTTACTTAATGTGAGGTTGGATAGGTAACAACACTCACTCATTCACTCAACCCTCCATCCATCTGTTCAACGGTACATGCCAATTCTGGGAGAAACCCTGTTTTAGATTTTAGAGAGTGGGGTCCACACAGATTGGTTAGGCAAGGTCCCATGCCCTCCAAAAGCTTAAAGTCAGGTGGTGGAGTCAGGTGGTTGAGCCAGACAGAGCCCAGACAACTCTGGTACAATGCAGTTTGTAATAAGGACAATGAGGGAGGGAAATATAAAAGCTCTAGAGTGCTCAAGAGAGAGCCCACTCCTTTAAAGGACACTTGCTAGCATTTAACCCAGGTTTTGAAGGGTGGGCAGAATTTGGACATAGAATTTGGAGAAGGGCAATTCAGATGAAGGGAGTAGGATGAACCAAGACTGGTAGTATCTAAGGGCGACATTAATGAGGGCCAGTGGACTGCTGTCCAGAACAGAAGGCTTGGAAAGCGTTATCATTAGCC
Source organism: Pteropus vampyrus (assembly GCF_000151845.1). NCBI lineage: Eukaryota > Metazoa > Chordata > Mammalia > Chiroptera > Pteropodidae > Pteropus > Pteropus vampyrus. The sequence goes on from NW_011889139.1 coordinate 1,964,742, forward strand.
ATGAGATTGGGAAGGGCACTCTCAGAAAGTCCCGTATGTCAAGCATCCAAAAGTACACAAGCTAGTCTGAAAAAACGGTGCCTTCCCTGCAGTCCATACTCCTACTTCATTCTCCCCAAGGGCAGGTGCTTGCCAGGAGCAAGGGTAGAGCACTGTGGATTGCAGCTCATGCTATGGATGGTTCCTGGGCCTGTATTACTGAATCCACATCAGTGGCTAAGCAAACCAGCAGCCTTTTTGGAAATAAGATTGTGCCTCAACAAAGTTAGGCTGCAGGCAAGTAAAAAGAGGAATGTCTACTTATGCACCCCTACTCTTCCCACCAAGAAGCCAGAAGCAGGGCTCTTTTCTATTTAATACTCACTTACCAGTGGTCTTTTTTGAGTCTAGCATTCATCACAATCTACTTAGGTACTCTCAAGTATTTCAAACATCCCAAGAGGATGGTAGAGCCTTCATCTTGGCACCTTGCCTAGAACTGGGTTTCTAAATAACTACGTTCCTGTCTTCTTTGTCCCATCCTCATCCGAATTTCAGAAGGCTTTTTTTTCTCTTTGGCAAAGACAATATCTGAACTTACCCAGATCCTGACTAGGACCTGGGTAACAAAATCCCTGAGGTACAGACTATAGAATCCACCCTTAAGAAACTTGAATAGCAGATACAAATACACGACAACTTAATGCATTGCAATATATCATGGGGCCTAAAGGGAGGCATATTTAAAAATGTTAAATCAACAATATCTTGCATAGTAATTACTATACTTCAGACACTTTTCTAAGTACTTTTACATATATTAACTAATTTAATCCTTGCATTAACCTTATAAAGTCAGTACTGTTATTATCCCCAATTTGTAGACGAGAAAACTGAAACACATAGGGGTTAATTTGCCTAGACTTACACTAGTAATAAGTGACAAGTTCGGTATTTAAATCCAAGTGTCCTGACTCCAGAATCCATGCTCTTAATGCCAGTAGGTCAGCTAGAGCCTAGGAGACTCAGAACCCAGGGAGGTAGTCTGGAAGGTTCTAGGGGTCAGAAAACCCACATGTGTTAGCATCTTAGACAAACCTGAGTGACCAAAGAATTCCAAGTCCAAAGAAGGAGATGCCATTTAGGTCCCCTTGATCCATGTTTGGCTTTGGCCTATTCAGCCAGAGAGCTGCAGAGTCAGGATGGGTTGGAAGTCAAGAGCCTGGTCCATCCCTATGGATCTTGGGGAAGTCATGGCCTCTCTGAGCCTCAACTCCTCATCTGTGAGATGAAAACTGGGAGTTGCTTTCCAAAATATTTCCCTGCTCTGATACTCTACTGAAGTGATTCTCAATTTTGGGTACAGATTGGAATCTCCTGGGTAGCTTTTTTAAAAACACCAACACTTGGGCTGCACCCCTGGGCCAATTGAATCAGAACCTCTTGAGATATAACTCCAAGACACTGGCATTTTAAAAACTGCCCCAGGTGATTCTGACGTGCATTCATGGTCTACAGAACACAGGTGCACTGAAGAACAGAAGCTGCACCCTCACTCTAGCCTAACCAGAGATCTTAGAAACTGGTGGCCAGGGCTATGGTTGGAGGGCTGCGGGGAAGTAGTTTACAGGTAAGAGACCATCCCAGTGGACCCAAGAGTCCCAGAGTAGCCCCAGGACTTACAGAGGAGCAATCTCTCAAAAATGACTGATGAGAATAAAACCATGTCTCTGTGGACAAGTCCCTAAGCTTGGAACCACCAGAGGTCTTGGGACAGTGGGTTCAGTTACTCTTCTTACTCCTGCTTTTCAAGACCCTTAATGCCTATCGTCTCTCCTCATTTTTGAAAGCTCCTCCCAGAGAACTGGGGCTCCCACCTCCCTCTGGATCCCTTTGGGGCACCATATCTTTTGGGGAGCAAGTTAGGGAAGAGAACCTCTTCCACCCAAAGCCAGAGAGGGAGCCCCAGCTTCCCCCCACAGAACTGAATAAATACATTTAGCACCGCCTCTGCCTTTTTTTCCCAATTTAGTATTGTTTAATATGCATTTAATCAGGCCATTCTGTATTACAGCGGCTATGTAGCGTGACTCCCCCCGTGGGCACGGGGGGAGGGCGTTATAGGCCATTAGGCTAAAGTAATATGTATGAGGAGTCACTTTTCCCCAGGGCGCAGTAACTATTTTTGCTCCCCAGTTGTCCCCATTAAATCATTAAACCTCATGACTATACTTTCTGAACTCTACCATGATCTTTAAAAAGCCAAGCATTAAAGGGCAGCTGTCACCCTCCACCGCCCAGGCCTCGGCCGCTTTATGTATTCACAGCATTAAGTCCTTTGTCAGTCTATACATCATTGGTGCGGGGCGAGCAGAGCTGGGGGTCGTTACAGCGCTTGAGGAGTCAACATCCGGCCCCCCAGCTTTCCCCTGGGGAAGGTGCTAGGGGTCTGGTGATGGGCCCCTCCCTCCCTGGGAGAAGGCTGGTTGTGCTGAGCTGATTGGCGAGAGAGGTGAGGGCACAAGAGTCTGGGAACTGTCCATAGTGCTGAAGTCCTGTCCTACAAATGGACGTTATCCTCTCTCTCCCTTTCTAACTACACTTGACTTTCCCAACTAACAAGTGTTATTTCATAACCAAATGCTTCCTGAAAAAAAAATCCTATTTTTCCCCTCTATTCAAGGAGTATGATACTGCCCGAGGAAAGTTGCGGAGTAGCAGAAACATCTGTGGATTAGGATTCGAAAAGCTACTAACTGGCATAAATTGAACAAGTCTGAGCATCAGTTTCTTCAGTGGTAAACTGTGTTGATAATGCCAATCACACAGGATTATTAGATGTATACGATGTTCTTTTTGTTAAAATTATTTGGAAAGCATAAACACTGTACATATAACAATACATATTAATGGATTCATGATAAAAATTAATTGATACTAATTTTCTTTTTGTTATTTAGTAAATATTTTCTAGTGTTACCTATTATTTACTGTCTTTGTTATTGTTGATAGGTGTTACTCAAGAACCATTTCTCAGGAACTTCCTTCTCCCCTAGGAAATCTCCCCCAACAGGGGTGCAAAAGAGGACTACTGCCAGGAGAAAAAGGGAGATGGAATGTTTTTATTTTGTTTACCTCTTGTGAACTGAAGTGGAGAGGACCCTTGAGTCCCTTCTCCCAAGACCTAGTCCCAACCCTGAGGGGTCCCTCCCTGTCCAACCCTAATTCCAACTTCGTAATCCTCACCCGTGACACAGAGATGTTTTCTCACTCTGCCTTCCCTTGCCAGCCTCACCATCTGTAAGCTGGGCAAGGAAGGGTTAAGCATCTCAGCAACCCCCAACAGGGTCCTCCTCAGGGCTGGGAAACAATGGAGCCATCAGTCTATATTTGACCTTTGCTCCCGCAGTGTTTATGACTTATTCCTCTCCTCCACAGCCTGCTGAGATTCAGCCTTCAATCTCCCACCCCTTGCCAGAGCAGAGATGGCTCTCCCCGCCCCCCACCCCACCAACATCCTCCCCGGCCTCTTAGGCCTTGCTCCTTCCCCCTTTCTCTCCTTCCTTCTTTGCCTCCCCCAGATTTCTTACAATCTCATTCCCCGTTCTCTTGTATTTTCCCCCTGCCTGTATTTCCTCCTCATGCTCTCCACCCCAACTTTCACTTCTCTCTCTTTTTCTTTCTGTTTTGCCTTTTTTTCTCCTTCCTCCCTCTCTCTTCAGTTTTATTCTCTCCTTACCATTCTAATTTAGCGTTGGCATGCCAGATTTGGGTGAGGACTCTTGGAAAATCTTAACTTGCCCTCATCTCTCCCTCCAACACTCTCAAACCTATAGACCCCTCTCAGCTCATCCCCATCCCCTGACACCATTGTGTCCAAAAATGGTCATGAGTTGGCCCAATGAAGGTATAGGGAATGGGGAAGGTACTGCATCCATTCAGGGAGTGGGGGTAATGCCACCTAGACTGGAGCTTAAATGAATGGAGGGCCTTATCAAAGAGGAGGAACTCTGGTATGTAGAAACAAGAAACGATCATATTGGCTTGAATATCAGAAAGAACCAGATTCCAGTCCTAGCTTATCCACCTAACTGAGTGACCTTGGGTAAGCCATTTGTCCTCTTTGAGCTTCTTCTTGCCCTGAAAAATGGGAGTTAATAATGCCTATCTTGACTTGGCTTGCAAGGTTCTTGTAAGGATCAAGAAATATAGAGTGTAAAACTGTGTTGTAAACTGTAGGGGGCTGTATAAATTACAAGGTAGGAGGAGTCTTATCTGGCTGCCTTGCCCCAATCCCTACCCCTGCAGTAGGATAAAGGAAGAGGTAATCCCATACACCTATACAGCACCTTCCAATTTAAAAAGCACTTTGACAGCTTTTTCACTTTTATAACAGCCTTGTGGATTAAGGATATATCATCAGCCCCATTTTATAGATGTGGGCATTAAGGCTTAAAAGCAAGTTTGAAGTGACTTGTTCAGTGTCTAGTAAGTAATAAAGCCAACACTCAAGCCTAAGTTTTCAGCCTCCAAGTTTAATGCTCTTTCCAACATCCCCTGTGGCTTCTCACTTGCCCTCAAGTCCCCCAGGCTGGCGGGCACCTGTCTCAGCAGCCTGTTACCTAGCCTGTACTGCCTGTTTATATGCCCACCTTCCTCCAGCAATGGCAAGTTCCTTAAAAAGAGGGGACAAGTCTGGTGGGCATTTAGTGAAATTGCCAAGTGAATGAACGAATGAATAAATGAGCACTCCTCCCCAACCTATCACACACTGTTGCCCCAGGGTGCTTGTGACAACCCAGAAGGCAAACTACAACTTGGTCCTCTTCTTCACAACTTCAGGGGGCTGCCACATGGCCATAGAGTAGGCTCTGGTCTCTGGCATGAGAGTGTCTCTGGGGGAGGGGTGCAGCCTGCCACCCCCTCACACACATACACACATTGTTCAGCCCCTGCCCCCAACTCTGTGACAGCAGCCTCTGTAATGAATGACTCTGCAGTGGGGCCCAGCAAAAGGACAGGAGGGCACGAGACAAATCATAGCTGCCAGGCGCTAATCTTCCCCTGGGAAAGTCACCTCCACCCCCCTCATCCATCACTGGGCACTGGGCTGCCACCATATCCCCCCACGTACACACCCAAGACAACTGCCTGGGCCCCATGGATATGTGCAAGAGTGCACACGGAGGCGGGTTGCAGCGTACACGCAAGAGCTTCTGCACACAGACAAAAAGGCCATTATTGCTCCACACAAGGTCTTTGCCTTGGACTTCCCACTCCCAGAAAAAATAAAGTCTGATGATTCTAAATAAACCCACTGAGCTGTACATTTGTTTAATTGCCTAAGAAATGTTTGTTGAGAATCTAGTTCAAGTAAAGCAATGTGGTGCAGAGGACACATTGATGAACAGAATAGGATCTAGTCCTGAAGGAGTTCACGGCCCAGTCGGGGAATGGAAACAGGCCAAGGGACATTAGGGAGGAAAGGGACACAAGATATGAGAGAGGGAGAAGATGGAGAGTCAGGAAAGGATTTCTCCCAGCTGAGGGTGCAGGGACAGCTTTGTGAAGGAGGATCTTGAAAGATGGATAGAGTTTGCAGGGACAGGAAGAAAATAGTCCAGGAGTAGGGAACGGCGTGAGCCAAAGCAGAGTGTGCAAGGCGACGTTGCATATGAGAGAGGGCAATAAGTTGTGCATGCAGAGGGGTAAGGAAAGATGAGACTGAGACCTGTTCACTGAATGCCACGTTTCCCCACACCCATCCATTCCCAAAACACACACACAAAGATTCCTAGCATCATGAAAGAGAGGAGCAAGTCTAACGCCATAGATCAATGTCATGGAGATGTGATCAGCCACATGTACATCTTCTCCCAGAAAAGAGGCTTGAAGGTGCAGACCAATACCCACAAGCCATGTCACTATAGAGCCACTCTGTGCATACAGTCACCCTCCTAGCCAGCATTCACTGAGCATTGTTCTGAGGGCTTCACATGCATTATTATATGGGGCATCAAATGTCTTACTCACTGCTGAATCCCAGAGCTCAGAATAGTGCTTGGCACATAGGAAGTGTTCAATAAGCTTTCATTGAATGAATGATTGATCTCATGGCCTCATTTAATAGGGTCGTTAGCTATAAGATAAACCCTCATTCTACAGAAGGGAAAACTCAGTAACTTGCCCAGTGGTCATGCAACTAGTGAGTGCAGGATCCTAGATGCAAACCCAGCTCTGTCACCAATGCAAACCCAGCTCTGTCAGCCATGCTAAGGCGCCGCAACCCTGGATCTGACTTTTATATCTCTGCAGTCATTGTTATGCTTCACAGAGGCATAATTTGAACCTACTTTCTCAGAATCTGCATAATCATGAACTATTGTAACAAGGAACTAATACATACATTTATACATTTCTATAGTTACACACTCTCAGTCAGCCCACTTTAAGAAAGCCCAATACTAACAAAAACAACCAATTTCCAAAGTAGATAAATCTGGAAGGACTCATTTGCTTTACAGAAAAGTCTTTGCACTATAAAAAAAGAAGAGTCGTCAAAGGGTCTTTTAAGGAGAACTTCTCTGGGCACTACAGTGCTTACCTGGAAGAATGGGAGGGTGGAGTAAAGGTGCGGATATTCGTGGATCGCCAGCGGTATACCAGGCACTTTACTACCCTGCAGAGGAGAGATTTTTAACCCCATTTGAGAGATAAGGAAACCGAAGGTTGAACACATTCACTAGGACCCACTGCAGGCCCCAGGTAATCATCTACATACAGACCCAACTTTGGCCCCCACGGCATTTGCATTCTAATGGGGAGAGATAGGTAACAAACAAGTAAATGAATGTGACCAAATCTTCAAGAAATGTCATAAGTACTATGAAGGAAACACATAGGGTGTTGAGAGTTGGGGTGTCTAATACAGATATGGAGACATTAGGGGACCCCTTGGGCTCATCAGCTAGAAACTGGCTGGCTTCATCTCTGGCTCCTCAGCTCCAGTACAGGGAAGGAAGGCAGAGAAGAAGGAAGGATGGAAGAAAGGGGGAGAGGAAATGAGAAAAGAAGGAAAGGAGGGAGGAAGAGAGAGAAGGAAGGAAGGAAAGAAGGAAGGAAGGAAGGAAGAGAGAGGGAGAGGAAGGGAGATGGAAGGGAGGAGGGAGGGAGGGAAGGAGGGAAGCATTCAACCTGCTCCTTCTACCACACTACAAGGGCAGGAATCCAGTGGGAAGAGTTGCTAGAGAAGCAAAATGTATTAGAAGCCATTGCCTATTTTACAGACCCATCTGAAGTTAGCTCTGAAACCTTGGCAACCAATTTTCTGAGAAAACAGAAAAGTGATTTGTAAAATTTCAACTCAGCCAGCTTGGTGGGAGCACTGCAGCAAGGAGGACTGAGGCTGTGGGAGGACAGGGTGACGCAGGCTGAGGAAAGTGGCTTGGTGAGAGATTCAGAGACAGACCATCCAGATTCAACTTCTGGCTCAGAGGAAATTTTCGACCTCTTTGCCCTCCAGCTTCCTGGTCTATAAAATGGGGACAATGATAACACTCTCTTCCTGTGGTTGTGGGGAGGGTTAACTGAATCAATGTGCACCACTGCCTGACAGTGACAGTCAAAAGGTTTTAGCATTTAGCATGGTGGAGGGGTCAGAGTAACTGAGGATACAGTTGGGGAAAGAAGGCGGGAGTAGAATTAGAGAAAAGTGAAGGGAGGAGACACTGAGGGGGCAGAGAAAACACATGTGCATAGTTACAGGTTTTCCCTTCAACTGCCCCAAAGCTTAATAGATTTCTAAATGGGCTTATTATCACCACCTATGAATTCTTTTAAAGGACCTAATTATAAAACACCAAACTAGCTAATTAAGTTTCCTGAGCTCGCCTTGACACAGGTGCAAACAGGCTCTCTGGATGGTAGTCCTGGCAAAGCCTGCAGAGCTGGATCAATGGGTGGAGGCTGCCTTTGTCCCACAGTTAGGCCTGTAATCATAGGCTCCCTCCAGCCACTGCCAAGCCTTCAGAGATGCTTGCTGCCTGGCTGCTCTCACCTAATGGGTGGGGGCAGAGGGCCTGCAGAACAGGATCCAGCTTCCCTTGATCCTCTCTGGGCTTGGGGCTGAGGATGTAGCAAGTGGATGTCCCCAGAATCCAGCTTAGGAAGGGCTGCATGTGGGCAGAGTCATCAAGGAATCAGGCCCTTAGCATTCAGCCATTTCTCTCTGAACAGAAATGCCTAGGGCAGGGGCCACAGAGATGCTGCGCTTGTCCGACATATTACTGGAGAAATGGGAGTACTAACGGGCATAAAGTGGCAGAAATGGCTATGCACACTCCCATTAGCTCAGAGGACCCCTGAGGGTGAGGGGCCGAGTTCTTGCGGGCTGGGATGGCACCACGTGAAACCCTGTCTCCACTACAGCTCCAAAGTGTGTTCCTCAGACCGGTAGCATCAGCATTACCTGGAAACTTGTTAGAAATGCAAATTATTGAGACACCACCCAGGGGTGGGGCGGAGCAAACCACGTTTTAATGAGCGCCCCAGGAGATTCTGAGGCAGCTCCAGTTTGAGAACCCCTGCTCTGCTGTATCCAGGAGGAGGCCATTAATCAATGCGGCTGCCAATGGTGGTGCTGCTGGCTGAGGGGGTGTGCGGAGAGGCCTGTTTCTTAAATTAAACTAAATGATGGCTATTAAGGGAGCATCCCCTGCACATAATTAATTCCCCTTTTGCTAAAAGGGGCAGGTGAGAATTGGAGAGCTAATGATGCTCACTGCATGCCTCACCCTCATCCCTCCACCACCCTCATCTTCTCCAGGGTCTTTCTCTATGGCTTCACCACTCAAGTCCGACTCCCTTTCCATGTGGTGGTCCCACCAGAGCCTGAGATTTGTGAGCTACAGGGTGCTCACTTCCCCAAGCGCCATGCCGCCATCCCCATCTCCAAGTCGGTCACCCCTTTTGCCAAATCTGCTCTGGTCTAACTCCTCTGCAGCCGTACAGGGTCCCAGTGTTCCTCCTTCACCAGACCATTTCCACTTTTATTATCTTGGCACATTAAATGTGTGGGTAGAATTTTGCTTACTGTTTAAACCACAGGTGCCAGTCTTTAAGAGGTGTGGAACCCCAGGAGTGGAAACTCAGAGCCCAGGCCTTTCCAATTCCGATGAAAGCAAACCAAAGTCCTGGGGCTCTCGACTTAGGGAGATCATGTCATCCTTTACTAGCTGTGTGACTCCAGACAAGTCCACTCACCTCTCTGAGACTCATTTTCACAACTCTCAGAGGTGGGTGATGCCACTAATCTCTTAAGGTCATGGTGAAGATGAACGGAAACTTCATGGAAAGCACTGAGACAGCACCCATTACACATTAGGGCTGGTGTCACAATCCCCTCCTCACTTCCTCCTCTGGTTTCCAGATGGGCTCAAATGGGGCTTGTTCTCACTGATCCAGAGACATCTCTGGGTTGCACCAGTCCATCCCCCTCTTCCATTAATAAATTCTGGAGTCCAGGTGCTGGGCCAAGTTCAGTATAGTGCAACAAACTTCTCATGGGCACTTGTGGTGCGCCAGGTGCTCTGCCAGTAGCAGAAGATGCAGAGACAGACGAGGAAGGACTCTACTCCGAAGTGTGGTGAGAAAGATGTATTGATAATGCTTCCTGAAGAAGGGATAAAAGACAAGGAAGGAGGCAGAGTGGTGCCAGAAAGTAGGGTAGCTTTAGAGACAGCCCTGGCTTCAAATCTTGCCTTCGTCACTAAGTAACCAGATAACCAGATTAGTTAACATCTCTGTGTCCCCTTTTCCTCCTTTATAAGATGGGGAAAAGAATAAGAACTTCAGAGAATAAGACTTACAGATGTTGTGGGTAAGCACCTGGCTTGTGTGGAGGTTCAGAAAATGGTGTTATTATTATTTTTATAAAGGCAGTGGGCTCCTAGTCCTCCAGGAGCCCGCCCTACCTCTTCAGGGTCGAGGTCTGAATCATTCTGGTGGCCTCAGGCTTTGAGGTTAACCAGATGATCCTTTAATACACAAAGCAACCCCAGACAGCTTAACCTCAGCTGAGGCACAGAGGACCCAGCCGCCCAGCAAATGCTGGCCCCAAATCCTGTGCTCCATTATTGCGTCTGAAAATCCGTTAAAATTTCACACAATTTCCTGCACAGCAGTGTGCTTCATAATGCTGGGAGCCAAGCCGGCCCAGTAATTGGGACTGGAGTGGGGCAGAGTCCAAAGCAATTAATCCAGCCTCCTTCCTTGTTTGCGCCAGGATAAGCCTGACGGGGTGGAGAGTAATTGGAAAGGAGCGGCCTCCATCCCCAACTCCAAATTAATATTTTCCTGTCCTGATTTAATTCCGCCCGGGAACAGTGACACAGAGACACGCCGTGTCAAGCGCTAAGTAATCCGCCACGAGCCACCTGAGGAGGAGGGAAGGACTTTTCCTTTTCTTTGCAGTTGGTGGGGGGTAGATGAGGATGGTGGCTAACAAGACAGAACCACAGAAGTTGGAGGGCCTTCCAAGGACATCTGTAGCCTTACTTTCGTCCCAATGCAAAGACATGCCACAAAGGAGGGGGGAAATCAGGGACTTGAGAAGGCAGATGGACCTGAGTTCAAATTCTGACTTTACCACATACATGTGTGACACTGGGCAAGTAGTTAATCCCACTAAGTCTCAGTTTCCTCATCTGTAAAACGGTGATAATCATACCTACCATGAATGATCGTCATGAGGAGTCATTACAATAAATATAAGGCACTTAGTGCCTAGTAGGTGACTGTAAATAGTAGCTATTTTTCTTGTTATTTTAGGTATGATGACCAGGAACAAAGTACAGTGCTAGACACTGAGAATACAAAGGAAAATAAAACATGGGCTCCATCCTTTAAGGAGCTTGCATTCTAGTCCCATATATTCAAGGCTGGTACACAATAGGTGTTTAATATATGCTAGCTCCCTGCCTTCTGCTGATGGCATCTTCAATCTCTGCTAGCTCCCTGCCTTCTGCTGATAGCACCATTCAATCTCTGCTTGATCACTTTTAATCATTCCATTGTTGATGCATTTGCCTGTGTGTCCGCCTCTTCTGGCTGCCTTGCTGTCACCTCGTGCCTCTGGTTCTAGCTCTACTCTAGGGCCAGCTGGAAACGAGGTCTAGGCGCAGGAGCTGGGACTCAAGAATCTGCAGATTTCTACTGAAGATCTCCCTGTCCCAATTAGACCCTTCCCCAGTAGGCTTAACAACCTTCTAGTGAAGAGGAGAGCTCCAACTTGATCTTCTCTCATCCTCGGAGTGCTCACCCCAGGGGTTCAAGGGAACCTGGGGGCTAGGGTAGGATTAAGCTGACCTACCCACGGGGTATCTGTTCCTGTCACACATCCCACTCATTCCTAGACATCCCTTTCACCTCCCAAATAAACCACCTCCATTGAATCCTTGTCTCAGGGTCTGCTTCTGGGTGACATCAAACTAAGACAACCAGGTATTCTGTAAACCCTGAGGCCTGAGCAGTCCAGCTATGGAACTCCCTCTAACAAAAGGCAGCACCAAGGAAGAGAAGGGGACAGAACATGCCATCTCTACCACCCTAAGGATTTCAAGGCATTGGCAGAGGTGCCTGGTGGAAGGGCAGAGGGGTGCTTATTCATGAGCACACTGAGACCCCATTCACTCAGAACACTCAGAAACACTGAAGGATACTAGGCCGTGGAAACCTTATATACTCGCAGAAGATCAAGAACCAGGGAAATTGGTTATTTATGTTCCCCTCCACCAGGTGGGAAGAAAAGTTCAGGGTAGGGAGGGAAGAAGATGCCTCAGTGGGCTCCAAACACGCCCGGATAAAACCATTCAAACCCAAGCAGGGAGTTACCAGAAAAACCATGTTCGACAAAACTGCAGGGAAACACTATGCAAATGTCAAACTGATGAAGAGAGGAGGGGGAAGAGAGACAGGAATAAACCAAACAGTAAATCAAATCAGTAGGAGAATAATAGCTAAACTCCTTCTTACTTGTAGCACTCAATTCTGCAGTCGATATGGTCAGGAATGAATGAATGGCCTGCTCAGTGCCACATCTAAATTCAGTGTGTGTAGCACCCCAACCTCCACAAGGGGAGCCAGCCAGCCAGGAGCAATCCTGCCCCCATTCCACATCTCCCACCCACAAAGACAAATGGGCATGGGAGGGGACCTAGACCTCACCAACAAAGCTGGAGCGTAGTGGAGGAGCCCTGCACTGGGACTAGATGACACTGACGAGTCACACTCCCTCTCTGAGCCTCAGAGAATCAACGTGGGAGGCAGCTTGAAGGGTTTGTTGGGTATTCGGGGGCACAGAGGCCTGGTAGTTGGCCAAAGTGCGAAGGAGGGGATGAAGCAGGTCAAATGGGGCCAGATGGTCTGTGTCCTACTAGGCTTTTATTTTGCTGCGTGAGTGCAAAATAAGAATTTGACTATATATATATATAGTCAAATATATATATATATAGTCAAATTATATATATATAGTCAAATTATATATATATATAAATATATATATAGTCAAATATATATATGTGTGTGTGTGTGTGTATATATATATATATATATATTTTTTTTTTTTTTTTTTTTTTTTTTAAAGAAACTAGGATTGGAGAGGAGGGCAAGAGTGCTATCTGGAAGGAGAGAAGAGAAAAGCCAAGTAGGTGGTGTGATTAGTTTGAAGTGTGGTGTGTGATGTCATCTGCTCCCCTGTCTTCCTATGAAACTTCAGTAAAATCCACTCTTCTCACCTAGACTTTGGGAGTTAGATACATGTATGATGTATGCTACAGAGTGAGCGTGAGATAGAGCAGAGGCTGAAAGGGGCCTGGCTGCATTCAGGTCCCACATGTGGAGGATCTTTCGGTCAGCTGCTCTCTGTTGCTCCATTCCAAAGCCATTCGTGGACCGCAGACAATGCACCAGGCACTGTGCTAAGGCTGGGAACAACCATGGATGTGATGTGGTCCTGCCCTTGGTGAAAGACCAGAAGGAAGACACAACAGATATGTCCATTCAGAACCGGGGAGGAATTCTGTGGGCAAGGCCAGGTTCTAGAGCCAGAGGGCAAATGAGCCTTGCGTGAGCAGCTTCTGAAAGCCAGGATGGGACGAGTACTTACTTTTTCTCATTCAATCCTCAGAAACTCGACTCAGAGAGTAAAGGTTTGGGCTCAGGGTCACACAGCTGGGAAGAGGTAAAACTGAATGTGAACCCAGGTGTGTAACTTTAGAAACCAACATTGCTCGCAACACAGCAAATGTGCTGATGTAGAAATGAAGATGCTAACAGTGAAAATGGAGCACTCTGTCTCTCTGCCCAGGGCAGCCTCAGTGCTACACTGCTGTCTCCAAACTCCCCCGACATGTGAAGGACCCTTGACTCCTCGCCTTGTGCTTTATCCCAGCTGTCTCCAAAGTTCCAGGCATGACTTAGAGCCAGAAGAGCCTCTTTACTCTGCCTTCACTCTGCCCACTGCTCTTGCCTTTGACCTCAGTGGGTATCTGTGGCCTTTATCTACCTAGAATCTCTCTTTTAAAATTGCATCTCAAATTTCTTTTGGAGCCTGCATCCCTCTTCCACTATGAGTCCATGTAATTCTGCAGGGGCAGAGCCTACTCCCTAGCTCCAAAGATGACTATGATCCTGAAATCCTCCCTCTGCCCCTGGCTAGAGTGATTGGTTCATAGGTGGTCATGTGACCTACCTGGGCCAGTGAAATTCAGTCCTGGGAATTTTACTGTTACTATTGGAAAGGAGATGTTCCCTTTGTTGAACCATTAGGATGTGTGCCTAGTGCTACTGGCAGCCATCTTGTCACCATGAGGAGAGAGCATGCTTGAGAAAGAGGCCAGCCTAGAGGAAGACAAGAAGAGCTAAGAGGTGAAGACAGATCTTTGATAATGTTATCTGAACTTCTGGATCTACTTTAAGACTCCCTTGGCCTCTTCAATAGTCAACAACTGCCTTTTTGCTGAAGCCAGTTTGAGTTTAGGTTTCTACTGGCCTCTTTCCCCAAACTGAAAAGAGTTGAGACTGACACAGGCATCAACATCTTGTGGGCATGGTGCCAGTGTATTAGCCACTGCCCACTATAATCCCCTGGAGAGGATCTCAGATGGATCGAGTCCAAATCTATCTTTGACAGTGGAGGAAACCGAACCTCAGATTTTTTTAAAGTAATTTTCAAAGCCACAGAGCCAGTTAGGGACAGAACTAAGATCTGAACTCAAACATTAAGATTCTTATTCAAAAAATAAAAAAATAAAAAGATTCTTATTCCTATATCCTTTCTGATCCATTGTGTTATCTATTTTGTCTAATTCTCAAAAGGTCTGTATACAGAGTATACACATTGTGTGTGTGTGTGTGTGTGTGTGTGTGTGTGTGTGTGTTTCTGTGTTCTCAGAGAGATACTGAGGTCCCCAAGGGCCAGGATTGTGCCATCGACATTCCTGACATCTCCCAGACCAAAATTAATGTGGTAGGTCCCCTCGAGTGATCCCTGGACATCAAGTATAAATGGACTTTCTGAGAATGCCACCCTGGCATGCCCAGGGCTGGGCGGTAATGTGGTTCTGGGAATGACATGCTGTGTGTCAAGGGGAAGAGTTCAAATTCTCTGAGACTCAGGCTAATGTGAAGTTAAACATAATAAGAATGGTACTAGAGAAAGAGAACTTTCATGAGTTCTCTCTTGTGATAAAACGAGACACTTGATAAAAAGAAAGCTACTGAGTGTGTTTCGCTTTAAGAAAATCCAATGCACAAAATCTAAATTTACCTTCTGAATTTAGAGGATAAATGACAGTATTATAAAAGGATTCTAATTGTTATACCAGTTCCATTGAGGAACCAGGGTAGGTGTTTATAGCCCTCTCCAGCAGGGAGGCAGAAATGAAAACAAAGACACTTAGAGACAACAGGCTGAAGCCAGGCCCACTGAGGATACCCGAGAGGAAGGCTAGGATCTCAGAGTGGGCAAAAGAAATGGGTGGACAACTGTCACGGAGACATGATTGTATAAGGTGGGCACACCTGCGTAAAGTAGCAGCACCATTCCTAACTGCTGAGCCAACCCCCCTGGTCCAACCAAAGAAGATCCTGTACCCTAAACCCTGGGGCTGCCTGGACCCAAGACCAAATGCAGGAGGGTATGGCACGAAGTATTATGTATAATATCCCCTCATTGTCTCCCTACCCATCCCTTTCCCTGGTGCCCGTCTTCCTGTGGGAGGAGTATCTTTTCCACTCCATTGACACTGGACTTGATGATATGACTCCTTTTAGGGAATGGAATG
>NW_011889139.1:1982445-1995118 GCF_000151845.1 Pteropus vampyrus
CCCAGGTTAGAGGTGGGACTCTAGCCTTAGACTCAAATTAGAGTAAGTGGGCTTCCTCCTCACATCATCATTTGCTTTTTCATTCACTCACTCACCAAGCATCCAGGAGACACCTCACAAACACTCCATCCATATATGACTCAGAGAGGAGAAGGGATTGGCCCAGCCTCACACAGGTGGAGAGTGGCAAAGCCAGGGTTCTAACCAAGGTTTCCAGGGCCTGAGAACACGGGGTGCCTGCTGGCCCTGCCCCACCGCACCCAGGTGATCCCCCCGCTCCTGGCTCATGACCCTCTCTCCTGACCCAGTTTGAGGGCAGCTGCTCTCCCTCTATTTCCACTCAATCCCATACACACAGCAGCATAGAAAGGGCCCAGACTTTGGCCCTAGATCTGGATTTGAATTCTAGTTTTTGCCACTCACCAAATGAGTGACCTTGGACAATATAATGAACCTTTCTGAGTCTAGCTTTCCTCACGGTAAAATAGGAGTAATCATTTCTGCCCTACAGATGGTGATGAGTCAAAAGGGCAGGTATGTAAAATGCCTGCCCCCAGGGCTCCCCCTGGTAAAAGCTCCCTGTCCTTATTACCTACTCCCCCATTGCCTCTCAGCCTCACTCACAGAAAGTCAGCTGTGGGGTGTTGGAGCTGAAAGGGGGACCTGGATATGTGCCCCCTCGTCCCAGAATAATCAGGAAACCAAAACCCAGCCAGGACTTGGGCATCAATGGGCTCTGGGCTACTCTGAACTGCGACTGAAGAAAATGAGCATAGCTGATGAGCCAAGTCCCCGCCAGGGCCTCAGTTTCCCCATCTGTGAGACAATAGGCGATTCCTTCTGAGGCTGAAGTGTGGCAGCCCATTGTCCTGGGAATCTAAAAAGCAGTAGCTTCTCCCAGGTCCGGAGCCAAAGGGTGGGAGGGACTGGGTGAGGAGTAAGAGCCCCTGTGTCTGAGGTGGAAGAAGGGAGGGACCCTGGTCTGGAGAAGCCCTGTCTCGCCCCCTCCATCCCCAGAAGAGACTCGAGAGGAAGCTGGGACTTTCCCTGTGCAACAGAGTCCAATTCGTTCCCCACAGAAACGAGACCCTGGAGTCTCATCGCCCCAGCTTTGCCTCTCCTGCCAGGTCCAGATCTGCAGCTTTGGATCAGGCTGCTGCTGGGTCTCCCTGGTCTCTTTCCTTCTCTCCCTGCTTCTGTCCCTTGTCTCTGTTTCTCCAGGAAGTTTCTGATCCTTCTGCCTCTTCTCTTCTACTCCTTCCCTCCACTATCGCTTCACCTACTGAGGAAAATAAATGTTTCATTCTCTAGGCTGAAGGAGTTCTCACACCTCCCCCACCCCGACTGCCGGTGTTAAATGCCCTGAGACTTCCAGGAAACAGCCTCTCTCCCCTGCTCCTCTCTTTGCTGCCAGGTCCTCCCTTTTATCCCCTCAGCTGTTCCATCACCCCTGGACTCAGTCAGTGACAGTCCCACTGGGAAGATAGCAAAGTAGGCCAGGAGGCAGATCAGTGGCCAGCCCAGGCCCACAGCTGAACATCCACCCACTGGCATTGCAACGTGAACGCCAGCCCGCCTCCCACAGCTGAGGGCGCTAGAAGCACCAAAGGATCTCTCTGTCCCCTTCTTCAGACCCCACCCCCTCTAACACACACAGGCTCCTCAGCCCCAAGAGGACAGCTCTGCATTGAGCTTTGCTTCCTCCACCCCCTCCTCCTCCCTCTTTCTCTGCTCCTGCACTCACCTCTCTTTCTGCCAGAGGCCAGATCCAGCCAGGCCCATCGGGCTGAGTCAACATTCTCAGCTGCTCCAACTCCTTGACAATGGGGTCCCCATCAGCTATTTCATCTGTAAAATGGGCTCAATGAGTTTTCTTGTCAAAGGAAAGGACCAAGGTTGGATTATGTGCCGCGGGGGCTGTGACTCCTTTAACAATCCTCAGAAGTCATTGCACAGAGCTCAGTCCCCAGGACTATAGCCCAAGCAAGGACTCTTCCCGAGGCAACCCTGCAAATTACAAAGCTCCTCAACTGACGGAGTCACTGGAGATCAGAGGCTCGTACAGGAACACAGAAGTTCATGAAGAAAACAGGAAAACTAGGACCAAAAGGCATCTGTGTCCCACTGGGGCGAGGAGTCACTGGGGCAGGAGGGAGCAGGGTCAGAGGAATCCGAGTTGGGAAGTAGATTTGGCATCAGAAGAGCATTGGACAAGTATTTCACCTCTGGGATTCTCTGTTGCTTGTTTATAGAAACAACAATAATCCTGAGCTCCCTGGAGCACCCTGTGGATTCAACAGGAAGTGACAGGATGGAGGGAGTGAGAGATGGGGCTTTGGAGGCAGAAAGAAGTAAGCCTGAATTGTAGCCAGATGACTATCTTCCTGTGTGACCTTCGACAAATTACCTAAGATCTCAAAGCTGCATCATCCTCATCTGCACAGCGAGAATGATTATCACCCTCTCTCAAGAGTTGTGCAGGTTACAGACAGTCATGTGGCATTTAGAACACAGAACTGGCACCCAAGAACTTTTGTGTCATGGTGACAGTGCCTGGCAAAAGAGAGGGATTGGATAAGTGTTTTTTATTATGGGGGGTGAAAACAAAAATTATTATGGAAGCCTCATAAGGGTGAGGTGTAGGCTCTGTCTGCTCATGCCTGGAGCATCTACAACACATTTCTAGCCATTTATGTTTCTCTGTCCCCAGAGAAGGGCAAGGACTTGGGTCCCATGTGGCAATTAAAGAAGCTGAGGCTCAGAGAGGTTTGGTGAATTTTTTTTCAAGATCTCACAGAGAGGGAGAGGCAGGACTAAGACCACTCAGCACCACCTAGGCAGGACTCCAGATTCAGGAAGTCACTGATTCCTCCTGCCTTCTCACACAATTCCCAAGAGTCATCACCACAGACTGGGTGATTTCAATGTGCCAAGCACTTGGTAAACACTATAAACGGTCTATCTTATTTAATGCTCATACCACAGGTTTTCTTATCTCCATTTTACAGATAAGAAAACTGAGGCACAGGGATTTAGGTGTTTTGTCCAATGTCACTCTGCTCACAAGTGCTGGGGGTTATAATACAGGCTCTGATATCCTTAGACTGTGAACTTGACCAGCTCGTTGCACCAGCAAAATCAGAAGTGGCCCAACCACCTACATACAGGCTAGGTGGGTCCCTGCATAGGTCAACCCGACAATTCTCCTGCCTCCCCCAAGGACCAACCTTTGCCCTTCCCAAGTTCAGGCTGACTGCATGTGAGGGGAGCCTGAGCTCCTCCAGGCCCCTGAGAACCCAGGGAAGAAGTCCCCACAGGCCCCCTACATCTGCTACCCTGGGCATTTAGGATCTATCTGTACTCTTCCTGCAAATCTAACTTAAACTCTTCAAGCTTTAGGGAAGTTCTGGGCACCTCTTACTGACCCTTCCACCATCATTTTTACCCCCCTCCCCAAGCTGGTGACAGCCTCTGGAAGAAGCAAGAAATGAGGTCAATGGCCCCATTGGGAGCAGGTGGGGTCCACGACCTAGACCTCTCCCAGCCCTCAAGCACCTACAGAAAAGCCCAGGCTTTGCAGGTGCTGGATCTGGGGCCCAGCCCTGGTTCTGCACTCCTTAGCTTAGTATGACACTAAGCCAGAAATTTCCTTAACCTCCTGAGCTCCAGTTTCTTCCTCTGTAAAATAAGGATCAACCATCCTTATTGTCATGAGGTTTAGGTGCCACCATGGGCTGGAAGTCTGAGCATAGTGCTTGTGGGGCACATGGTGGGCTCCAACAACTGCTGCTTTCCTCTTCATCCTCACCTGCTTCTCCTACCTCCCCATGGAAATGAGAGGCCATTTTCCATAGAAAGAAAACAGCGGGGTGTTTTCCAATACCCTTGAAAAGATTTAGATGGAGCTTGTAACAAGCAAATTTACCCTTTATTGAATGCCAAGCACTGTGCAGGACAGGCCCCACATCGCGTCTTATTCTACCCTCTCCACTCACCCCAGGAGACAGGCATTATTACCTATAGATGATGATCAAGGCCAGAGAGGGGCAGTGGCTTGTCTAAGGTCACACAGCAAGTAAGAACCAGGGTTAGGAATCAGTTCTGTCTGCAGGTTGTTAGAGAACCCTGGGGGCTTCCCCAGCCCAGATTTTCCCCTCTTCCAACCTCCCAGGCTACCCCAGTGGCCTGCCAGGGTCTCTGGTGGGAAGACGCAGTATGTTATATGAACAAGGTAAGAGAGATCATTTGCTCTTCCACTTCATAGATAAGGAAACTGAGACTTAGCAAAGATAAGAGGCCAGCCAAGGACATGCAGACGGGAAGGGTCTAGATTCAGCTGGAACCACCAGCTGAGTAAATTATTCTGTTTCCTGCTTCAGAAGTGACATCTTTACTCTCTGACATGTGAAGACCAACTCCTTGACCTGCCAATCTGAGCCAACTGGCATTCCTCAATTCCTCAAGACTACTGGCCTTGAATCTCAAATCCTAACCCAGCCATGACTAATATTGTCCCCTTCCTCCCACCACGGGGAGGTCCTCCAGGGCTGACCCTCCTTGAGGTCAAGTTCTAATGAAGGACCACACATTTGATGGCTTTTGCATTTTACAGCCGAAGGTTGGATGTCATTACCCCAAGAGCCATTACAATGGAATCTTGGTGTTACCAAAATATTGCCAAAACCAGGCCAGGAGACACGCAGCCAGCCAGAATAGCGCCTCCTGAAAGAATTGGGTAGAATGGTGATCTGCATGTTCCTGTTTCACAAATGGGAAACTGAGGCTCAGAGAGGGCTTACAGAGAAGTGATGAATGACCTATATGGGTCTGGATACAGAACTTCTAGGGCTCCTTCCATGCCCCAGCCCTTCCTGAACCAGGCCCTGATGCAGGTACCCAGGGCAAATGCACTGACTCACTCTGAGAGGGACAAATGCAAGGAGTTGCTGATACGTATGTATCCTAGCAAATATACCATGCCTCCTCCTCTCCCCATGCACATGGCATGTGCACACAGCCAGGTACACATGCACACATACTCTCACGAGCACACACAGGCTTTAAGGCAGTGGTTCTCAATCCTGGGTGTACACTGGTATCACTAAGGAAGCTTTTAAACACAGCTGTGTCCTGCCCCACCCTGGGGGATGCTGATGGAATGAATGCGTATTAGTCATCATTGCTGCATAACAAATTACCCCCAAAAATGTAGCACCCAAAAGCAACACTTCTTCTCTCACATGGTTTCTGAAGGTCCAGAATCCAGGAGCAGCTAGCCAGGTGGTCCTGCCTACGGATCTCTAATGATACTGTAGTTCAGAAGGCCAGCGGGGCTGCTGTCATCTGAAGGCTCGACTGAGGCTGGAGGATCCGCTTCCAAGACGACCCACTAACATGGCTGTCAGCAGGCTTCAGTTCCTTCCTTGCCACGCAGGCTTCTCCACAGGGCTGCTTAAGCGTCCTTGTGACATGGCAGTTGGCTTCTCTCTGAGTGAGTAATCCAAAAGAGTGCAAAGAAGAAGCCTGGTGCCTTTTATGCCCTAACCGCCTAAATCACACACTGTCACTTCTGCGTTTGTTTGTTTGTTTGTTCGTTTGTTTGTTTGTTTGTTTGTTATAAGGAGCCATGTTCTAGGGGAAGGGAATCTGATTCCATCTTCAGAAGGGAGAAGTTTCAATGAATGTGTGGATATATTTTAAAAACAGCACAGTGTACAAAGTGGGGTCAGGGCACTGGGATTATAAACACTTCTCAAGTGACTCCAAGCGCAGTCAGGGCTGAGACCCACTGAAGTGGAAAGTCACCCACTGGGTTGAGGAGGGAGACTCAGTTGGACATAACTTCAGAGTTTAGTCAGCCCCAAGTTCCCCTTCCCTAGGGAATCTCACGTGCTGCCTCAGCCCAGCCCCTGGGTACACAGCTTCCATTCCTCCCTGCCCCCTTCCTCACCCCCTCCAGCCTGCCTCTCCAAGAGGCCTTCTCAAAGACCCCCACCCACAGCCTCCAGGCCTGGCCCCCAGCCCAGTGTCACCCACCCCTGCACTAGCAGATGAGGGAGGGGGAGTGGAGGTGGGAAGGAGGATTAGGTCTGGGTTCAGGCCTGTGCAGATATGTGGGTTTGTGAGCACACACGTGTGTGCACATGTGTAGATGCACGTGCCCACAAGGCTCACAGGCCAGGGCTCCCTGACAGAAAGACCCCAATCCATCTTCTCCCCCTCCTCTGTTGTCCTTCCCTTCTTTCCCTTTCTCTCCACTTTTCCTCTCCCCCTTCCTCTCTTTTCTTGTTCTTGACCCTTCTGCTCCTCCTTGTCTCTCTTGGGTCTCTCTCTCCAAACTGATCCTACGGTCTCCACACGTACTCCCCCTTGCCATCTTTGTACATATCTTGATGGAGCAGCAAGTGCAGAGCAGCCCAGAGTGGATGTGGAGTGGCACTGGACTTCCCTGCCAGTCTCCAGAAAGTCCCAGCCCCAGCCATGCTGGGGTCACAGGTGGGACCACTTTCCTTCCTCCATTATCGGCTCCCAGGAGGGAGAGGGCGTGGCTGAGGGGTGGTGGGCAGGAGCCAGGAAGGAGCCAATGCTGGGGCCACATCCATTTGCAAACCCCTCTGCTTCTCTCTCCCACTTAACTGCCTCTCTGCTATGGGCCTGCCCTGCCGGCCTCCAGAACCCTCCTTCCTCTCCACATTCTCTCTCCGAGTTTCTCCCAGTCTTTCTGGCTCCCTCTCCCTCTCTCTGCTTCTCCGGCTTTCTCTTGGAGAGAAGCAGGGCCCTGGCCACAGCTCTGAAGGCTGTGGAAATGAGAGGGCTGCACCTCACGAGGAGAGTAGTTCTGCCCTAGTAATGAGGAGGAAAGAGAACTCTTCTAGGGAATTAATGAGACCACCAAGAACAAAAGAGGCAACCAGCAGAGGCCAGGGAGGCGGGGCCCAGCTAAGCCGTCCCCGCAGAACTGCAATAATAGAGTGAGGAAAAATGGAGTAGAGATCCCTGTGGTAAAAACTATTAGAGGAGGCGAATTATAAAACTATTAACCAGAATGTAACTCCCAATTAAAAGATGATTTAACACTGGAACCTGATGGATGAATTTTGATTAAATGGAGAACTATTAGGAGCCCAGGGATAAGGCTGCTCCTGCCAGTTCTAAAAGTTAAAAGGCAGTTTGATATAAAAATTTATAAATTAAGGTTAATTACTTTAAATAACATGGCTGGAAGCAATGAAAGGAAATTTGTCAGAATCTCCAGAGTTTGGGGCCAGATGGATACAGATGTCCGGGATGGCCCCAGAGAACCCAGAGGTCAGGGCAGGGACAGCTGAGGCCACGAGAGGGCAGGTGATGTGAGCACTTCCGCCAAGCCCACTGAGAAGTGAGAAGCTGGCTGAGGCACCAGGTGAGGATGCCCGAATTTCCCTCCACTCTGAGGCCACACGAAGAGATATTGGTTCCAGAAAACGAGCAGGACGGAGGCCTCAGGGCCCCAGGACTATCCTAGGGAGCTAGTCTGATGGAAAGGTCACAGCCCTTGCCTGGCAAGCCCTCCCTCCGTTGGAGGGGACATAGCAGGAGTTCCCAGTCTAAGGTCCACTGTTTACTGAGCACTCAGTGGAAGTGAGGGACAACTCACACCACCTCAGTCCCGCCCAAGCTGAAAGAGTCACCAGCATCCCTATGCCCGAACTGCCTGGCCCTGCTCTGCAAACTCCACTCCATGAGGCCCACCTGGCAGAACAGAGCCCTACAGGAGAGTCTGCAGGGTGCGGGCTGCTCTTCTCCAATGCCTCAGAGTGGTGGGCTATAGCCACGCCACAAAGCCACCCCCTATTCAGGGCCTGGGGTCTTTCCTGGGCTGAAGGCCGTGCTTCCAGGAGGCCCAAGCTCTGCCCACACCCAGGGTAATCTAAATATTCTACCGCCAGGTGGGTCCCCTAGATGCTCTGCCCTGCACAAATCATCCCCTCCCAAGACCCCACCTTGCCCCCAGAATATGTCCCCAGCACATCAAGGGGACAGCCCTGTGGTTGATCCTGCCCATGGACAATACTTAGCATGCAGCTACAGCCAGAACCTAGGAAGCTTGGAAAGGCTGTGGCCCAGAAGACATTAATATGAGGCTGGCCTGATGGTTAGGAGATTGGGCACTCGAGCCAAACTTCGTGGGTTCGAGCTCCAGCTCCCAGTACTTACCAACCTATGTCTTCAGGATTTACCTCTCCAGGCTTATTTCACCATCTGTGAAAATCCTTGCAGAATTGCTGTGTAGGTGCGAAGAAAGCTCTAATGCGTAGTAGGTCCTCAATAAATGGCAGTGACTCTCATCTTCTGTCCACAAGTCTCATCTTCTAAGAAGTGTAGTTATCTGGCAGACCTCTATCAAGGCTTCCTAGCACAGCTGCACAGGGAACATTTCTCAGGCAAAAGATAAAAATACCTTATTTAGTCTTCCCAACACCCTTTGAAGTCAGTCATGTTATTATTCCCATTTTACAGATAAGGAAACCGAGGCACAGAGAGGTTCAGTCACAAGCCCCAGGCCTCACAGCTGGCAATGGGCAGTCAGGGATTCGAGTATTTCAGCTCCTGAGCCCCACCTCACACTGCCTCCCGGGGTGCTGTGCTGAAGGCTTCTAACTTTACTGCTTCTGTGCCTCTTATTATAAACCTCAAATAAACTATTTGGAAGTGGAACCAGTGGGAAAGAAAGGAGGAAGTGAGGGAACAGAGGAAGGAGTAGGGGAAGAGGGATGAGAGGAAGGAGGAAGGAGGGAGGGAGGGAGGGAGGGAGGGAGGGAGGAAGGAAGGAAGGAAGGAAGGAAGCAAGGAAGGAAGCAAGGAAGGAAGGAAGGGGAAAAGAAAGGAAAAGTTTGGCAAGTTTATCTTTTAACAAATCCCTGTGGGGTTAGAAGTCAGGAGAGTGTTTAATCTTGGGGGTGACTGGGAGAATACAACGGAGAGGTCCTGCTTCTGATATAGGCGCTGATTACTTTGTAAAAATTCATCACTCTCTGTAATGATTTGTACTCTTTATGTAAAAGAAATTTTAATTGAATATGATAATAGATGAATTTTGTTATATAAATTATACCTCAATAAAATTGTTTCTAAAAAAATAAATGCAGTACACCAAAGACCACCCTTCCTCGGCTTTGCACAGTGTATGACATAACCAGGTATTGCAAGACTGACAGACACCCAGACTAGCCCGTGGTTGGCCCTGGGATGAGTCATTCCAGGGACAGCTTCTCAGGAGAAGGGTGTCCTGTGGGGGTGAGCTTCAGAGGAAGGGGCGGAGACACAGGGTCCCCTTCTTACCACACATCCTGGCCATATCACTTCCCCTTTCCAAGCCTCTCTCATTTTCCTTGGGAAGAAGGTGAGGAAGGAGAGGACGGGGAGGGCAACCTGAGAGGCGTGGCTGAGGCAAAAGCCTGGAGGCGAGAAAAGAGGAGCTCCAGTCCCAAGGAACGGGGAGCCCCTCCAGGCTGGAGCTGTCCTGAGCTCAAGAAACAGATTAGGATGCTTAGATCAGGGGGAAACGGGAAGGGCGATTTTCTTAAAAAGCTCCTGAAAACCATGGACAGAAAATTATCATTGTAATTAAGACAGAGCCAACATGATATTGATGATCCCTTTCACAGTGTTACTGTGAAATTTCAAGGCTTCACAGGAGGATTTTCCTGTGCTCACAAATCACACTGTCACCTGGGCTCTGATGGCTACAGAGGCCTGGGCCTGGGCCACCTTTGACCCTGTGGACGGAGTTGAGCTGATAGAATCATTTTCTAGCCTAATGAGCCTCCTCATCTCCCACAACACAGAGCTTAATGGCCATAGTGGCCCCAGCCTAAGATATAGCTCTGGGGTTAGAGATCAAGGGCCAAAGGTCTAAGTCACGGCCAGATTCACTCCTTTCCCTCCTTCTTCTCTCTCCTTCTTTCTCTCTCCACTCAATGTTCCTAAATTCTCTAAAACTTAGGTTTCTCGTGGTAAAATGGCACTCCTAGCTCTGATCTTGCTGTGTTACTATGAGAACTAGAGACAATATGGATGAAGGAAGCTCCTGCCCCATGGGAGGCAGTCCCTAATGACAGCATAACCCACCTAACTCTGGGCCACCCTGTGGCCCATCTCCAGTGGACACTACTTTCAAAGAAGGCATTAGTCCATTGCTGAAATGGAGTTCCAAGTTTTAATGAACATCTCGAAGGGCATTTGCATTCCTAAGACAAATTAACATGTCCTAGAGTCCTCTTTTTCCATCTCCCACAGCTCAGCTCCAGGGCCTCAGTCTCCCCTAAACTCTCACCAAACCCATCCCTTACAGGTGCCTGGCTCCCATTGCCCTCCATTCTGTCTTTTACTCTCTTCTATCCTTTACACCCAGGAGGGATGCTCTGCCTTTTCTGAAGGAAATGGATCTGAGAATTCTGAGCTTCTTCCAATTTTCCTTAGACCCACTACCCACCCCCAGAGCAACTGGGGCCCAAAGAGATCAAAACACAGAAACTTCCTTAGGGGCAGAAGAAGGGTAAACCCTGGGGATCCTTGGGTGTAAACTTCTTTTGGGTCCTGTAGTAAGGAGTTGCTCTTGTCGGATATGTCAACACACGATTATTGCTATCCACAGTTTTCTTGTCAAGGAGCTTCCAGGCAAACTGAAGAAGTAACCTGAAACAGATAAACTACACGAGAATCTGAAATACATGAAACAGGTGTGCTGTTATGGACTGAATGTCTGTGTTCACTCCAAATTCCTTTGTTGAAGCCCCAACCCCTGATGCGATGGTATTTGGAAGTGGGGCCTTTAGGAGGTGATTAGGTTTAAGGAGGCCATGAGGGTGGGGTCCTATGATGGGATTAGTGCCCTTGTGAGAAGAGAGAGACCAGGGCTCTCCTTCCCTCTTTCTCTGTCGTGTAAGGACACAGGGAGAAGGCAGCCGTCTGCAAGCCAGGAATCAGGACCTAGGACTAAGGAACCAAATCAGCTGGTGCCTTGACCTTGGACTTGCCAGAACTCTGAGAGATAAATTTCTGTTGTTTAAGCTGTGGTATTTTATTATGGCAGCTCAAGCTAACTAAGATACATGCTGTCTGGAAGGAGTGGTCAGAGAAGGTGCTCTGGAGTAGGAAAGACTAGAGCTGAGTCCAAAAAAGAAAATAGAATTAGTAGGCCTTTGATCAGGGGAGAAGTGAGGTTATTCCTGGAGGGCACTCCGAATTACATAGGCACAGATAAGAAAGGGCATCAAGAACTGACCAATCTGGAACAGGAGAAGTTGAGAGAGGCAAGGCCAGAAAGGCAAGCTGGGATCCACTCATGTTGGGGCTTGAAAGCAGGCTGGGTAGGAGTGAAGGGTCGGTCTTGGCTTAGTCCCTGGGTCATGGGGAGCCATGGAAGGTTTTGGAGCATAAGAAGGAAGCTAACTGATGGCCAGTGGAGGAAGGTGAGGTAGGAGAGCCTGGAGTGGGAAGCTGGTTAGAAAGACTGCAGAGGTCCAGGTGAGGGGAACTGAAGGACAGCCGAGAGCAGGAGCTGGGGGGCTGGAAGTGAAGGGCTGGATTCAAGTGCTGACCAGACAGGGACAGAGGAGGGAAGGGAATGGGGGGGCCTGGTTCCAGGTGTCAGCTGCCTCCATAGCCTGGTTCTCATACTATCCCTGGCAACCCTCTCACTCCAGTCAATCTTAGCAGCCCCACTTCCTATACCCTTCCCTAACCTTGACTGGGACCTGTGTGCTCCTCCCAGCCTCCATCCTTCCCTTCGGTGACACCAGATACCAACCTGTGGCTTCTCTCTTCCCCTCAAAAGCACCAGGGAGGCGTTGCTGGTCAAGTGCTGCCCCTCCAGCTCACACAGGGAAGCTGGGCTCAATGCAATCACAGGTAGATCAAGTTTATTTACAAGGGTTCAAGGGTAGAATGTGAACTTTGGAGTTAGACTGCCTACATCTGGATCCTGACTCTGCCACCTACTAGTTGTACGGCCTTGGACAAGTTAATGAACCGCCCAGGCCCTCAGTTTACCCATCTGTGAGACACGGATGATGGTGGTACTTACCTTACAGAGCTGTTGTAGGACTGAAGGAGTTAATAACATTTAGTGCAATGCCAGGCACATGGTAGGTACTTGATAAACGTTGACCCATTTTTATATGACAGGTCCCGTGCCAGACACTACGGGAGGCAAGACACTTATACATATAGGGAATGGTCCCTGCTTTCATGGCCTTAACAGGGTGTGCAAAGGAATAAATGCCTTTTGATATGGAGCAAAAGACAAAGGAAATGGAAAATACCCCCCACCCTTAGGGTACCGTCAGTCTGGGGGCAGGTACACAGGGACTCCATCCCTGCCTTTCAAAAGCTTAGAGCCTGAGGAAAGACACAGTCCCCACCTCCAAGTAACTTTCAGCTTATTGGGAAAGGGTGGACCTTTGCACATCAAGGTCTCTCCCTGTGGGCTGTCCCTTCCTGTCTGATCACCTGGAGAACTCCTAGTCTTTCTTCAAACCTCACCTCCTCTGAGAAGCCTTCCTGGCTCTCCACCAGACACCAGGAGGCTACTATCTTTGATGTTCTCAGAGCACTTCACTCCCTCCTCCATCAGAGCACTTCATATTCTGCACCGAAGGAGATTCTGTGTGTGTGTGTGTGTGTGTGTGTG
>NW_011889139.1:1995766-1997758 GCF_000151845.1 Pteropus vampyrus
TCAGCTCAGGGAACCCTGTGCCTCTGTTCACTCTTTTGTCAAATGAGGTTTATAATAGTTCCCACTGTATATGGTAGCTGTCAGGATTAAGAGAAGACAGCACAGTTTGGAGCACATAGTGGGTATTCAATAAATGGCAAGTATTAGAAGTTGTCATAGTAATTAGGGTCTGAGAAACCAAAGTTTTCTGATATTGGGCCTCAGTTCCCCACAACCTCAGCCGGCTGTGCAGCTGGGTCCTGTGGCTGGTTTGGCTCCCACCGGGGCCCTGTCCTAGGGAGGATGGACTCCCTGGGATGATGTCTACACCTGCCTCCCACCGCCACATAATGTCTCTACTTGGTGTCTTCAGCCCCTCTGGGAGTGCATCAGACCATGGGAGGTGATTGCTCTCCCACCCTAGGCCCCATCTGGGGCAACTTCCTCTGAGACCCTCAGAACCCACAGACTCTCCGGTCAAGGCCCACAGAGTGACCCTCTTTTGTCTGCCCAGGGTTAAAAGCAACTCTCAGCCAGGAGCCCCCAGAGCAACTGAGAACTCAGATCTCCACTTACCTTACCCAACTACCCTCTGCCCTGACCCAGAATCCCACCAGATTCCTTAGGAGAAATGGCCCAGGGAAAACCACACGAAGGAAGTAAGTGCCAGCCTCCTTCCGCAGAGGGCTCTGGGTGGGCTCCCCTAGGACTCAGCAGTCGCTCCCCACTCCCAGGACACAGACAGTGCTGAAGGGAGGCAGTGGGCCACAGGGAAAATAATCTTTTTTTTTTTCTTTTTTTTCCCCAATTACAGTTGACATTCAGTATTATTATCTATTAGTTTCAGGCATAAAACACAGAGGTTAGACATTTATATAATTTACAAAGCGATCCCCTCAATTAGTGTAGTACCCACCTGCACTATACATAGTTATTACAGCATTCCTGACTATATTCCCTATGCTGTACTTTACATCCCTGTGACTATTGTGTAACTACCAATGTGCACTTCTTAATCCCTTCACCTTTTTCACCCAGCCTCCAACTCCCCCTCCCATCTGGCAACTATCAGTTTGTTCTCTGTATCTATGAGTCTGTTTCTGTTTTGTTTGTTTATTTTGTTCTTTATAGTTCACATATAAGTGAGATCACATGGTATATGTCTTTCTCTGTCTCACTTATTTCACTCAGCAAAATACCTTCTAGATCCATCCATATTGTTGCAAATGGTAAGATCTCATTCTTTTTATGGCCGAGTAACATTCCATTGTATATATGTACCACATCTTCTTTATCCAGTCATCTATCAATGGGCACTTAGGTTGCTTCCAAGAGAGAAGAATCTCTCTCTCTCTTTTTTTTTTTTTGACAGAAACGGGGATTTATTAATGGAAGAGTGAGGGAAGGGCAGCACCAAGACTCATGAGTGCAGGATCCACCATTTGTTCAGGGGGCCACGATTAGGGATATATTTGACCCCACAGCCATGTGGAATGAGCCTCTTTTCAACTACCATGTCTTCAAACTCATCCGCATTAAACTTAGTAATGCCCCACTTCTTGGAAATGTGGATCTTTTGATGGCCAGGGAACTTGAACTTGGCCCTACATAGAGCTTCAATCACATGCTCCTCGTTCTGCAGCTTGGTGTGAACAGACATGATTACCTGGCCAATGTGGACTCTGGTCACTGTGCCCTGGGGCTTTCCAAAGGCACCCCGCATACTCGTCTGGAGTCTAGATTGGAAATAGCACGAGGTCAGACATGAGTATCCACCGGAAAAGGACTGTCTCCAAGGTCCCTTAGAACAACCCACACAACCCACACAAAGGACTGTCTCCAAGGTCCCTTAGAACAACCCACACAAACAATAGGCTGCATACACTACCAAGGATGCTGCTGTTTGCGGCCATTGCACACCGGGCCCCTATGGAGAAAAGAGCACGGTCGGCTTAATTGGCTGCAGCGGAGAAGAATCTCTTTAAGGTCAATGGAACTCAGATCCAATCTCCC
>NW_011889139.1:1998133-1999720 GCF_000151845.1 Pteropus vampyrus
CTCAATTAGTGTAGTACCCACCTGCACTATACATAGTTATTACAGCATTCCTGACTATATTCCCTATGCTGTACTTTACATCCCTGTGACTATTGCGTAACTACCAATGTGCACTTCTTAATCCCTTCACCTTTTTCACCCAGCCCCCAACTCCCCCTCCCATCTGGCAACCATCAGTTTGTTCTCTGTATCTATGAGTCTGTTTCTGTTTTGTTTGTTTATTTTGTTCTTTATAGTCCACATATAAGTGAGATCACATGGTATATGTCTTTCTCTGTCTCACTTATTTCACTCAGCAAAATACCTTCCAGATCCATCCATATTGTTGCAAATGGTAAGATCTCATTCTTTTTATGGCCGAGTAACATTCCATCGTATATATGTACCACATCTTCTTTATCCAGTCATCTATCAGTGGGCACTTAGGTTGCTTCCAGGAGAGAAGAATCTCTCTCTCTCTCTTTTTTTTTTTTTTTGACAGAAACGGGGATTTATTAATGGAAGAGTGGGGGAAGGGCAGCACCGAGACTCATGAGTGCAGGATCCACCATTTGTTCAGGGGGCCACGATTAGGGATATATTTGACCCCACAGCCATGTGGAATGAGCCTCTTTTCAACTACCATGTCTTCAAACTCATCTGCATTAAACTTAGTAATGCCCCACTTCTTGGAAATGTGGATCTTTTGACGGCCAGGGAACTTGAACTTGGCCCTACATAGAGCTTCAATCACATGCTCCTCGTTCTGCAGCTTGGTGTGAACAGACATGATTACCTGGCCAATGTGGACTCTGGTCACTGTGCCCTGGGGCTTTCCAAAGGCACCCCGTCTGGAGTCTAGATTGGAAATAGCACGAGGTCAGACATGAGTATCCACCGGAAAAGGACTGTCTCCAAGGTCCCTTAGAACAACCCACACAACCCACACAAAGGACTGTCTCCAAGGTCCCTTAGAACAACCCACACAAACAATAGGCTGCATACACTACCAAGGATGCTGCTGTTTGCGGCCATTGCACACCGGGCCCCTATGGAGAAAAGAGCACGGTCGGCTTAATTGGCTGCAGCGGAGAAGAATCTCTTTAAGGTCAATGGAACTCAGATCCAATCTCCCAGCTCCGCCACCTCTCAGGAGCAGAGTCTTGGGTCCGAGGCCTAGCCTCGGTGTTCTCATTTCTTAATTGGAGATAACAATACCTACTTCACGATGCTGGCATGTTAAAAGTATACTTAACATATAGTAGGTGCCCAATAAAAGGTGGCTATTATGAATAAAAACAACAAACCTGCCCCAACTGGAGAGGAGGGGCTGTTTCCCTTTCACCCACTGGAGGCCGCTGTGTAGGCGCGCAGGGCTGGAGGCTTCCCTGGCCAGGACCTCATTCCCCGGGCTTGCTCTTCTCCCACCTCCTCCCTACTCCCTAAAGTCCTACCCAAGCCTAGAAAGTGATAGGCTGGGGGCAATCCCGCCATGTTATGACCCTGTTCAAGCAATGTACATATGTCCCAGCCTGGCTGTGTTTTTGCCTCTCTGTCTGGGCAAAATAACAAAATGATCATATTACTCATCTCAACATTCCACTCACA